>NW_027187378.1:3449827-3509134 GCF_028583685.1 Petaurus breviceps papuanus
ATATATATATATATATATATATATATATATATATATATATATATATAATGTCCTATCCCTCTATTACATTTTATTTCTTCTACTGAAATAAACTTGGTTGAGTTGACTTTTATTTCCTTGCCTTCCCACAACTCAAAACCTACTTCCTTGATGTGGACTATTAGACACTGAAATGAAAGTTGTAAATGGGTGGCTCTAGTAAAAATCAAGGCAAGTATTTATTAAGCACTACTTAAAATGGCGGGCACTATGCTAATCACTGAAGATACAAAGAAAGTCAAAAACAATTCCTGTCCTCAAGGAGCCCATAGTCTAATGAAATAACGAGCAAACAGTTCTTTGCAAACAAGATATAGATGTATATATATATATATATATATATATATATATATATACATATATATATGTATATATGAAAAATTGGAGATAACCAACAGATGGAAAGCACTAGCATTAAGAGGGATAGAAAGTTCTTCTTGCAAAAGCCATGATTTTACCTGAGACTTGTGGGTAGCCAGAGAAAGCAGGAGGCAAAGGTGAAGAAGGAGAACATTCTAGGTATGTGGGACAGTTAGTGATTTGGTAACAACAAAAGAGGTCAGAATTGCAGAGCACTTGAAGTCTGGGAAGGTAGGAAGGGCCTAGGCTACAATACAATTTTGGACACCATCTTATCGATCTTATCTAGGACATAATAGGGAACCACCAGATTTTATTGAATGGCAAGTGCCATGGTCAGACCTGTACATTAGGATGATCAATTTCATAGCTTAATTGAGATGGACTAGACTTGAGGCAGGGAGACCAATAAATGGGTTACTGTGATAGTCTAGGTGTGAAGAAACAAAAGCTTGCAGTAGGGTGGTGGCAGTATCAGAGGAGAAAAGAAGGCATGGAAGAGAGATATCATGAAGGCAGAATATACAAAAGTTGGCAGTTTTATGGGTATTGGGAGGGAGAAAGAGTGGAGAGGCAAGGATGACCCCTGGTAGTTAAGGAGGGAGGAAGCAAAGTATTGGAGGACATTGAATTAGATGACCAAACCCTGGATAATTAGGAGTGGTTGTAACTTTTTAAACCTAAATGGATAGTTTATAAATTTCTTCTGTTGGATTCAGTCACTCCTCGTACAATCCCTTGTACATGCCGTATGAACTGAATAAAATGTTAGATCATGTTAGATGAGTTCAAATTTCCCAGCTTTGGTTTACTTAGTAATCTGAAACATGGATACAAATTGCCAATGTTTTTACAAGGTATTACAAGTAAGAGTTGTAAATTAAATTTGTCTTGATTTATTTTATAGTGGAAATCTGGTGCAACTTTGATTCTAAACCAGGCAAAATGTTGCAGTGTGAGCTGAGTTTAGCCTTGAATTTCTTTGTTTATTCACTTTTCTAATGTGAAGCAAACCACATAGCATCCAAATGTTCCCTGTTTAAGCTGGAGACACACGCAAAAAGGTTGTATGAGGCCTTTGAAAACACGCATTACTGATATATTTGTACAGCTGTAATTGTTGCAAATAAATTACTTCATTTAAAGAAAAACAAATGACATCATACTTTTTTCTTTTTAATTTTGTCTACTCTCTTTCTGCTGTCTGATTGCCAGGGGATCGTTTGTTTTGGCTCATCTTTGTTGCAGTGAGACCCTAAGATCCCCCAAACGGCTTAGGTAAGCCCACGTTTTAGATTCTGGGGAAGAAAATGGGGGAAAAGGGCAGTATATGGTCAACCAATCAACAAGTACATATTAGTACCCTGTTACATAGTCTGATGACAAATTATTGAGAATATGGTTTCATTTTAGAGAATGATGAAAGCTTTATGGGTATGGGATACTTTTAAAATATATGTGTTTAATAAAAGCTCATTGATTAGGTAAAGTCAAATTCTTATTCACTGATATCAAATAACAACAGTAGCTGACATTTATATAATCATTTATAATTGCAAAGGTGTTTTCCATGCATTATCTCATTAGATCCTCACAGTACCCTAATGATTTGGCAAGTACACCAATTTTTTAGGGATCTAGATCTGAGATTTTGGGAATACAAGGAGTTCAGAGTGAGAAATCTCCCTCTACCAAGGCAGATCAGTACCTGCTCAACAATTTATAATCTTAGAGAATTATCTGGGGCACAGAGATTAAGTGATGTGTCCAGGGTGGAGTACCTGAACCCAGTATACCTTGGAAAGAGGATCTGAATCCAGGTCTTCCTGACTCTAAGGCCAGCTTTCTTTCCACTTCACCATGTGCTTTACCTTCATTTTAAAGGTGAGAAAACTGAAGTTCAGAATAATTAAATTATTTTTACACAAGATTTCAGGGGCAACTATTGGATAGCACCCCAGCTCTAGAGTCAGGAAGATGAGTCTTCCTGAGTTCAGATCTGACCTAAGACACTTACTTGTGTGTGACCCTGGGCAGATCACTTAACCCTATTTACCTCAGTTGCTTCATCTGTAATAGGAGCTAGAAAAGAAAATGGCAGACCTGTCTAGTATCTTTGCCAAGAAAATCCCAAATGGGACACAACAGAACACTAACAACAACAATCCAAGGTCCCATTGCTTATATATGACAAAGATGATATTAAAATCTAAGTCTTTTGAGTCTATCTGTCTTCTTTTTACAATACTATGTCTGAGCTCCCCCTACCTCATCCTTTTTTTCCCCACCTTGTAGAATAGGGTCACAGCTTCATTTTTTCCACGAATAATTGTATCCTGGGAGACATACTTTTCTCACTAAATGTATAAATGATAACTGAATACATGCCAGTATAATAATTCTGTACATCTCTAAGGATAACCTGTATCATGAATTAGGTGATGGTTTAGAAGACCGTCTCCCAGAAATCAACAAAACCAGCATAGGAATACAACACGTGGAAATTTGTGTTTTCCAACTGTTCTTGAGCTAGCCTGGCCTGTGATTTTGAAAGGGTGAATCTTTATATCCAGTCCATCAAACTGCATGATTTTTAAACTCTGATTAACCCACACATGGATAAATTACATTCAGCTTAAATCCAGATGGCAAAATGTGCTTGTGACTTTTGGAACCAAATTAAAAAAATGTTCCACTAAGTTCTCTATAGCTGCCAACCAGCTAACTCTGCGTATGTGGGAGAGATGAAGAGGCATTGTGATTTGAAGACTTTATTTGGAGAAGCGCTGCTGTTGGAGGTCTTATTCCCTGAGCATAGTGAACACCCATGTCTAGACAGAAGAGATAGCAGTCCATGGCATGTTTGGTCTAGAATTTGGGGCCATCATAAAAACTTGATCAGAATACTGTATAACTGATCCAAGAGATTGCTGGAGAAAGTGTTGGTTTTTTTTTTTAGTTAACCCTTCACTGACTTGATTCCCTTTATCCATCCCATTGACTCTTAATAGCTTTTCTTTTCTTTTTTTTTCCTATAGGCTGTCCTCATTTCCAGGTAGCTAGGTGGCTGAGTGAATAGAGTACCAGGCCCAGAGTCAGGAAGACCTGAATACAAATCGGACTTCAGACACTTATTAGCCATGTGACCCTGGAAAAGTCACTTAACCCTCTTTGCCTCAGTTTTCTCATCTATAAAATGAGATGGAGAAGGAAATGGCAAACCACTTCACTATCTTTGCCAAGAAAACCCCAAATGGGATCATAGAGAGTCAAACACAACTGCTATGAAGATTGAACAATAGTAACCATAACAACATCACCATCCTCATGACTCCTTCATATTTCCTGAATGTTTCCCAGAGGTTCAATGGGTTACTTACCGTAATTGATTAAACACTTCTTAAGTGCCTTCTATGTTCAAAGGATTGTGCTACTTGCTTCATACTCAAATACAAAAATTGAACAAATCCTGCTTTCAAGGTGGTTATATTCTACTTGCAAAATATAACATGTTCAGGTCAGTATATTAATAAGAAGTATTCAAAAAATAAAGTAATGTCATTTCAGGAGAGAGACATCTGTGGGAATCAAGAAAGGCCTCATGTGGGAGGTGATACCTGAGCTGTGCTGTAAAGGAAAGAAGGAATTCTACATTGCAGAGGTGAGGAGGAACTGGATGCCAGACTTGAGAGACCATCTGTGCAAAGGCAGAGGAAGGAGTTGGAATGTCATTAATGAGAAACATCTTGTAGACTAGTGTGCCTGGAACAGAGAATGCAAGAAAGAGAATAACGTGAAGGTAGGTGAGAGCCAAATGGTGTAGAGTCTTAAATGCCAGGTTGAGGATTCTTATATTTTATTTTTGAGGCATTAGGGAAGCTATTGAGAAATTTTGAGGTAGAAGAGGTAATTATATTTATATATTTGTTATACATAATATAGTATATGATAATATATAATAATATATGATAATAATAATAAATACTAACATTTATCTAGTACTTGAAGGCTTGCAAAGCACCTTATCTGTTATCTTATTTGATTTTCATGATAACCCTATGAGATAAGTACTCTTTTAAAATTTGTTTTGGCTTTTTTTTTTGGGGGGGAAAGGCAGGGCAATTGGGGTTAAGTGACTTGCCCAAGGTCACACAGCTAGTTTTTGTTAAGTGTCACATTTGAACTTAGGTCCCCCTGACTCCAGGGCCGGTGCTCTATTCCCTGTGCCACCTAGCTGCCCGAGATAAGTACTCTTATTATTCCCTTTTTAAAGTTGGGGAAACCGAATCAGACAGAAATTAAGTGACTTGTCCATTTAGTATGTCTCTGAGGCAGGATTTAAACATGGTCTTCTTGACTCCAAGTCCAGAACTCTTACCCGCTGTACCTACCACCTAATTGCCTCATGTTCAGGTCTGCTCATTAGGTCTGGGTTTTAAGAATATGAATTTGGTAATTGTGACAGATAAGTTAGAGAAGATAGAGGTTACAAGGGCAAGACTGAAACGCAAACCTTTTAACATTCATGCTAGTAATCTTTGCCCTTTGAACTTCTTATGTTAGTCAATAAGGAGTCATTTTCTGTATGACTGTACAGAAGTGACAGGAGACTTTAGTAACTCTGGAATTATTGTGAATTATGGTGCCATTTTGTATCCAAAGACAATCTTTTGAGAGATGTAGCAATTGAAATTGAAATATTCACCAGTTTCAGTACTGCTATCCAAGTTTATTACTGCTTTATTTAATTTTTCTTTTTCTTTTTTTTAACTAGTTGAAGAACATGAACATTTTTTCCATATTCACTGGTAAACTCCAAAGCACTTAAAAGTGTTATATTTATCAGCTGCCTTCTAAGTCCTCAAAGCAATCTTCTCCCCATGAGAAATGGAGGAAAACAGGGTGGTCTATGTGCTATTCAGATCATGCCAGGGTATAAAGGGAAAGAAGCAGAAACCAACAGAACCAAATATTGTAATTTAAAGATTTGTGATGTTATCAGAGTGAGTACTCTCACTACAAATCATAAATCCTCTGTTCCTAAGTCAGTCTATGCCCATTTTCCAAGTCTGTGGAGGGTTGGCTATATAGAGAGGCATAGTAGGGCTTTGAAATGAGTGTGTATACTGTAATAATGCATAGTGAAAATGCAATCGATTCTGAGTTAGGAGGTCTGGTTTCAAATCATGCCTCTGCTATTTGTTGCCCATGAAATTTTGTGCAAGCCTGACTTTCCATGTCTACAAAAAGAGGGGATGGAATAGGATAGCATTCCTCTCATCTCTCAGTCCTGAGCTCCTGAGTTTATACGTCATGATTCACATTGATTGGCTTCAGCTTTGCCTTATTTTATGCACACAGCCTTACTTTTGTATATACTCCCTAGAACTCTACCTGGTGAGTAGGAGCTGGAAAGCTATCCCAGACAGATAGACTTGGCTTATAGTATGCATTTAAAGCAAATTAATTATTTTTTAAGGCCAAAGCAATGTTGTATGATAGAGTAAGAGACCAGGGTTTGAATTATAGATCTTTACTTACTATCTGTGTGACCCTGGGCAAGTCACTTAATTTCTCAAAGTCTCAGTTTGCCTACCTGTAAAATGGGCATAATAATGTCTGTAGTGCCTATGTCAGTCGATACGATGCTCAAATGAGAAAATGAATATAAATAAAGCTCTATGCAAATTCCAATTATTCTGATTGATATTATTGTCTGCAGATGCAGTTGTTTGGACAAAATCTCTAATTTTTCTTCTAGTCATCAATTTAATATCTTTTTATTTTTAAAAATGAAATGAAAGTTGTCAAAAATTATTTATTTAGTGCTTACTCTGTGCCTATTTTGAAAGTTACTTTGAAAACAAAAGGAAGAGCACTAGTGCAGAGACAAGCTGCCATCCGCACCTCGATCATCAGCTAACTCCCACTGATGAAGTGGTAAACGAGGGCATTCCAAGTGGAAACGCCTCCTGGAAGAGACAGGAAGTGGCATGGCACAGACAGCCTAGTCAATCCCCTGCTACCGCCTTAACCGTTACCTCCCCTGAAGCTTCCGTGAAAGAATTCAGAGCCCTGAGCCCCAAAATCCTGAAAGGAGCAGGCCACTGACCCCCTTTCCAGCCCAGCCCCTGCAGCCATCCAGAGGGGAGTGACCCCTGGTGGTTACAGGGGCCTTACAGCGCTGCCACTGGCAACACCAATCATCAACCAACTGTCTCTGTAGACACCTGACCTGGTGACCCTCTCTGCTGGTGTTGTAGCCTCCACTCCTCAGCAGCTACAACAAGAGTCAGTCAAAAAGCTTTTTTTAAGCAGCTACTATGTGCTGGTTACTATGCTAAGTGCTGGGAATGCAGAGAAAAATAAGACAATCCTGCTTTCAAGGAGCTCACCTTCTAATGGAGGAGAAGACATGAAAACAACTATGTACAAACTCTCTGTCTCTCCATATATATATATATGCATATATATATAACAAATTATATATATATACACACACTTTGTATATATATACACACATATATGGTGTGTATATAGAGAGTATGTGTATATACACATATGTAAATGAATATATATTAATATGTGTATATACATATTTGTATACATACATTTATATATGAAATATACATATGTATATTTCATATATAAATATATATGAAATACAACAAATTATCAATAGTTGCCTTCTGCAGAGGGTGAGATTTTAGCTGAAATGCTATTTCTTACTGAAGGAAGTCAGGAGGCAGAGATGAGAGGAAAATTAGAGAGTTCCAGGCATGATGCACACAAGTAAAAATATTCCTGTTGGGAGTTGGGAGATAGTGTCTAGTAGGAGGAGCAGCAAGGAAGCCAAGGTCACTGGACCAGATGGTACATTTGAAAGGAGGAAGGATATCAGAAGACTAGGAAAGTAAAAAGGGGCCGGTTATAAAGGATTTTGTTTTTAATCCTGAAGGTAAAAGGGAGCCATAGAAGTTGATCAAATAGGAGGTGTGTGGGTGTGGAAGGGGGGGAGGTGATGTAATCAAACTTGTGCTTTAAGGAAAATCAGTTTGACAGCTGAAAGAAGCATGGACTGGAGTGGGGAGAGATTTGAGACAGGGAGCCCAGTCAGGATTTTTAAAGTGATGATAAAGCCTGGACTGGAGAGGTGGCTGTGTCAGAAAAGAACGCTGGCATATTCAAAAGATGTTGTGAAGGTAGAAACAACATGTCTTGGAAACTGATTGTAAATGGGAAGGGAGAGAGAGTGAAGGAAGAGTTGAGGATGAAAACAAGGTTGTGAGTTCAGGTGACTCAAAAGATGATGGTACCCTTCACAGTAATAAGGAAGTTGGGTAGGGGGAAGTTCCATTTTGAACATGTTGAGTTTAAGATGTCTATGAGACATCCATCCAGTTCAAAATGTTCAATAGGAAGTTGGAGATGTGAGACTGAAGGTTGGGAGAGAGGTTAGGGCCAGACAAATAAATCTGAGAATCATCTTCATAGAGATGATAATTGAAACCTTGGGAGGTGATGAAATCACTAAGAAAAATAGTATAGAGACAAAAAAGAAAATTCTCATTGCAAAATGAATCAACATCAGAAATGGGTTTGGTTTTATCAAAGAGTATAAAACTAAAGAAGACATATTCTTATCTGTCTTACTGATACCCACTAAGAACTGTTCCGTCTTTCTATCTGTTCTGCAGTGGTTTACCTTCCCCCATTAAAATGTGTACTTCTTGGGTACAGGAACAGTCCTAGCTTTTCTGTCTATATCATGTTTTTAGCATAGTCCCTTGCACATAGTAAATTCTTAATAAATGTTTTTTTTCCTTCACTTGAGAAAGCAGAAATTACCTTTGTTAAGAAAATGTGATTTAATGCCTTTTTGCAAAACATCACGAGTTCTTCAGTCTGCCCCACAGATTTGTTTTGTAACTTTGGGGACATTACTTAGCCCACCCCTTCAAGGCATCATATCTCTCTTCATAAAGATAGCAAATAAATATTGTTCCTTATTTAATAAAGAGATAGAAGAGAGATACATGAGGTGAAGTTGACTGAAAGTCATACAGTCTTCACTGTAATTTGGCACTGGATTTTGGCACCAAATTTTATTGGAAATAATGCGCAGAAGAGTTGACTTTCATATTTACAAATGTACATAGGTTAATTAACCATTTACAATCTGTTTTTTTTTTTTTTTGCTTTTCCCTATTGATAGTTGACCTTCACTGGAAGGGGAATCAATTGAATATCACATCAGCTAAGATAGTTACTTATTTTAGTGAGAGGGAAGAGAAAGACAGACAGAGAAACAAAGGCAGAGGGCGAGAGACAGACTTACAAAGGCAGAGAGACCAGAAAATCTTTTAGTCACAATTTTCCTTAAGTGAAGTACATGGGATACAGAATGTTATTCAATAAATAAATACATTAAATTAAAACATGAACATTTGAATTCTATCTTATAATCAGTTAAGGGATGAGGCATAGAGGGAAAGGAAAGGGGGAAAGGAGGGATGAAGAGAATTGAGGTGAGAAAAATACAAAGGGTGAGAGGGAGAGGTACATAGAGGTTGTGAGGCTCATTAATTTCTGAAAGGACAGTATTAGTTGGTAATAAACTGCTCTGGTCTTATTCTGTATTTTACTTGGGCTATGCACATCAGACACATTATCATCTGTTATCACTTCCCTTTAAAATGTTAATTAGATCTCCGAATTCCCTTTCTCATCTGGGAAGCAGCTTTTTGGGCTTTCATTTTAAAATGTACATGTTTATTTTTGAAATAAATGCTTATCTTCCCAGAGAACTCTGCCTGTTTTGGACATATATAAGCGACTTAAGTTTTTAGAAATTTACTTTGGAACCCTCCAGGTTGGTTGATTTATTAGTGGAGGGCAGCAAAACCCTTTGATATTCACATGTTATTTAATAGTTCTTTGTTAAGATACTGGAACAACCTCATTTCACAATTCTTGAAAGTTACTGGGAACTAATCTGTACATATTCGATTTCAATTCAACAAGCATTAACTTGAAGGCTATACAACTAGAAATTAAACACAGGTCCTTCCCCTGAAGTCCTTATGAGCTAGTAGGGGAAATAAAGACATGTTCACAAATATAGTGGGCAATAATAGAATGTGAAAGGTGCCTAGGAGACATATGAACAAATTACCATAAGAGGTCAAGGAGGGATAGATTATTTCTAGATATGGAGATAAAGGAAAGCTTTCTGGAAGAGGTGGCATTGCATCTGAACTTTAGAGGATATATGGAATTCCAGAAGGGAAACTAGGTGGCTGGGGTGGAGGGGGCGGGGGGGGGGGGGGAGAGAGAAGAGGGGCGGTGGGAGTACTTGAGACCCAGTATATATATCAAGGCAGGACTGGAACACAGGTCTTCCTGACTCATAGACCAACTATCCACTAAATTTCTGCAATTCTATATTGGAAAACATTATTGGATATTAAGAAACAGAAAAGACAAAGGGAACCAAAAAAATCACCATTTTTAATTCTATCTGTAAAAACTGCCACTTATCATGTAAGTATTGACTTAGCATTTGTGGCTAATTGTTGAGGATTTGGTGTGAGCAAATCACCAATGCTCCAGACTTCTGTAATTAAGCCTTTGAGAATGTTAAAAGTGATTTCCTTTTCTAGCGAAGGAATTACTATTATTAGAACTGAGTAATATTGTACTTCACATTTTTTTTCCTTTAAATAAGAGGAAAAAATGAAGATGAATGGAAGGATATCTCACAGGGAATCCTTAGATAAATTAAGGAGTTGGTTGATTTTGCATCCAAAGGTAATAGTGAACACAATTGCACAATTTCAATAAATAAAAGGCATCTTGATTTTACAGGTGATAGATTTGGAGTCAGAGTTCAAATTTGTCCTTAGATACTTACTAGCTATGTGACCCTGGACAAGTCATTTAACTTCTCTGTCTCAGTCTCTTCATCTATAAAGTGGGGTTAGTAATAGCACAAGTCCTAGAATTGCTGTGAGGATAAAATGAGAGGATATTTGCAAAGTGCTTTGTAGACATAAAGCACCACTTAAATGTGAGCTGTTAATTCCATCAAATATTTGGTCATCTCATATTTTAGGACTGGAGTCAGGGAGATTTTTCCCAAATTCAAATCTGGCCTTAGATATTTACTAGCTGTGTGATCCTGGGCAGGTCACTTAACTATGTTTGCCTCAGTTTCCTCTTCTATAAAATGAGATGAAGATGGAAATGGCAAACCACTCTATCATCTTTGCCAAGAAAACCTTTTTAAAAGGGGTCATGAAGAATTGGACATGGCTGAGAAATGACTGAAAAACAGCAACAATCCTCAAACTTAAAAAAAATGAAATAGAAAGTTAATTTATTTTTAATTTGCTTATTCAAAAAAAATTGTTAACCTTATTTCCTCAGCTGTTACATGGAAATGGAGTTTTTATTTTCCACTGTTCCCTCTCCCTCCCTTTCTTCTCTTCTCACTTTATTTTGTATTTCCATCAAATATAATTCTGTTCTCCACAAATTAGACATGATTAGATCTGTATATTCAATCAACATCCCCTGGACAATAAACAATTAACTTTTGTGAACCACACTATTATAAAATGTCAGGTGCTCTATTTAAATTCTTGTTTTATTTTTTATTCAGATCATGTTGCTTACTGTTCTTGGTAGGTCATTTAATCTCTTTGGCCCTTAGTTTCTTCATCAGTACAATGAGGAAATATTACTAGACAATCTTTCTGATCTCTTCCATCTCTAAATCCAATGATCCTATCATCTAATCTATCTAGTCCTCCAGAAAGGGCAGATAAGGCAGTGAATAGCTAATGTGGCATCAACTAGCCTTTGAACCTAGCATGTAGGAAAATGTAAAGTATTTTAGGTACTTTTAATAGTGTTAAATACAGCAACAGCTTTCTTTCAACTTTAAAAACTAACTGCATTTATTTTGTGGATTTGTAAGTGTGGGAATAAAGAACTGAGATTAACTTTCTCAGTATGGTTATGTTTCTATTTGGGATTCACTTCTACCACCTCTAAAGATTGGAGGAAATAGTTCTACAGGTAGCAGCACTGGGGTATAAGCTGATGTTTTTATTCATTTCTATAAAATGAAGTATACTTCTAAAATGTGAATCCTACAGGAAAGGAGTAGTTGGCACAAGATGTACATGGCCTAACAACTTGTCACAGAGTTAGATAATCCATTTTTCACATTAGGATGGCCTATAAAGAGCAGCCTGAATGAACTCAGTCTATACAATATTGGTGTCTGACAGTCAGAAGTACAAGGGTACAGAAAGTAGAGAAGATTAATGTATTTACCAAAGAGGTGGTGATATGATTTGTACCTTTTGTAAGGTACAAAACCAGAAATACTGAACAAGAATTAACTGTACTCAATGATAAAAAAATTAGAAATTCAAGTCACAGACTATACCTGTCTTCTTGAAGTGAATGGAAAGTTTTCACCCCCATCATTTCATTAAAAAGTGAGACTATATTTTTATACTTATGTTAAAAAACAGAAAGTTTTATACATCTGGGAAATTATGGATATTGTTTCCCTTTTTGCAAATCAGATCTTAGGAGCAGACAAGAGTTACAGAATGGTAGATTTAGTGAAAATGAAAATGAAGAGCTAAAAATAAAGACCTCAATATTTAATAAATAAATTAGTAGTTATCAAGTGCCTACTGTGTACCAGGCTTAGCACTGGGAGCTGGAAAGACAAAAATAAAGATTATTTTACAAATACAAAAATAAAGATCCCTTCCTCTGGAGCAACTTACATTCTTTCACGGGAGACAGCATTTTTGCTGTTGTTCAGTTATTTCAATTACATCTGACTTGTAATGACCCCATTTGGGGCTTTCTTGGCAAAGATATTGGAGTGGTTTGTCATTTCCTTCTCCAGAAAAGGGCATATAGGCACAAAATACATACAAAATCAATTTATTGGCAAAATCTGGAAGGAAGGGTAATTGAGCTTTTGGCACAAGGAGGTTGTAGCTGCTGCCAAAAGCTGGAATAAGGACATCAACTTCTTGTACTCTTAAGGTAGCTTTAGACAGTAGATAAAAGCAGTATGATCCATGACCTCTGGAATGGGGTTATGCTCCTTAAGTGTGGTTGTAGAGATATTTGTCTTAATAGCAAAGAAAGGGGCAACTGCTCTCTTTTTTGGCACAGAAGATGACTCTTGTATGTAGGAAAAAGAAATCTTTTGTTTGTGGGTGGATTTTCCTGTGACTCTATTTGTGTTTTGCTGTGTTGTGTGTGTCCCTGGGGAAGTCTTGGGAGTTAGTAGTGCCTATGCTACAGAAAACCTAGAAAACTATTATAAAGTCAGTGAAAGGTGTGCCCTTGAAAACAAATTCTAAGCTCTTTTCTATTCTCTCAGATATGTCTTTGTCAAAGGTCAAAGAAACTTAAACAACACTGTACAAAAACCTTTGTTTAGGTGTTAGACTGCACAGTGGAGAGAGCTCTGGGCCTGGTGTCTGAAAACCTGAGTTCAAATTTTACCTCAGATAGCAGCTGTGTGATTCTTGGTAAATAACCTAACCTCTGTTTGCCTCAGTATCCTCAGCTGTAAAATAGGGATAACAGCACTTACATTTTAGTGATTATGAAAGTCAAATAAGACTTTTGTAAAGCACTTTAAACAGTAGCACACAGTAGTGGTTCTTTAAATACTTAGCCCCTTTCTTTCCCTTCCCCCTTACCTTCTTAAATTAGTGATAGACCATATTGTCTATAGGCAAAATCATGAAGCTTATAGATCTGCTTTCAGCACTCTAGACTCCAATGTCTGCCCCTCTTTGTCATCCTATAATTCTCTTTCAGGCAGCCAATGCCTTTTTATTCAATTTTCCCCTCCTCCCACCTGAAAGTTTGAAAAAGACCTTATAACTTTAGTGCTAATTTAAGTCTTCTTTACTTTTCTTATTGTTATTTGTATTTCAAATTGTATTATGTAAATGAGAGATTTTGTCCCTTATTTAAAGGAATTGCAGGCTTTAGGAAACAGCACAGGGAGGTTTTTTGGGGGGTAACATGGTGACCCTTCTTGATGTCTCTTAAAATCTCCCCATGTAATCAGCTACTTTCTTTGCTAATAGCTTCTGGTCATAGAAATGTTCAGATAGAGGGGTACATATTTTATGTAGTTATTGACTGAATGAATTTTTAATAGTGCAATTAAATAAATATGCACAAATTACGTAGCACGTGCATGGCGCTATGCTAATTGCTAAGAATTTAAAGGTAGATAATAAACAGAAGAAGGTTCCCTTCCTGGAGAATCCAGTGTGGGAAGAAAATAGGTCAGACATAAAGCTTCAGAACATTTGAAATGGAAAAGAATACAAATGCCTGATTTATCAGTGTATATTACAGAGAGTAGACATGTTAGAAGTACTTATCACTATTTAGTAGAGTGCCTTGTTCATAATCAATGTTCAATGTATGTTGTTGGTTAAATGAATGAATGAAATTCTCTAGCTTATTTTCCCAAACAGCCTGCTTGAATACATTATCCCTCAGGGAAAATGAGGGGTAGTTAAAATGGCAAGCAGGGAGGAAGAATGAGAAATTAAATATATAGTGTAGCTGTGTTTCAAGCTTCTGATATCTCGAGAGGCAATGTAGGATAATGTGTAGCACTTTGGATGTGAAGTCAGGGACCTGGGTTCAAATTCCGCCTTACACATTTCATAGCTCTGACACTATCATGTCTCAAAGCCTCAGTTCCTCATTTGTAAAATGGGCGTGTATTTGCTGTCTACCTGACAGGGATTTTGAGAAGAGATGCAGTGATCTGTGTGAGGATCAGAGAGAAGTTGTGGTCCAGTTTGGATGGACCACAGAGTGGGGTCAGTATTGTCCAATGAAGCTGGAAAGGTATGTTGGGGAGCCATGTTGGGCAGAACTTTCAAAGACAAAAAGATGAGTTTAGTTTTGCCCCTAAAGGCTTTAGGAAGTTATTGGAGTTGACTCAGTAGGAAAGTTATGTGGTAGGTTCTACTGTTGAGGAAAATTACCTTGGCAGAAAGGTGGGGGATAAATAGGAGCAAGAAGAGATTTGGCATAGGAAGAACAATTAGGAAGCTGTTGCAATAATCTAGCCAAGAGGTGATGAGAGACTAAATTAAGATAGCAGATATATTAGTGGAAAGGAGTCACATGAGAGCCATGCAGAAGTAGAAATGGCAAGATAGGGCAATTGATTAGTTATGTGGAGTAAGGGAAGGTGAGGAGTCAAGGGTAATGCAGAAGTTATGAATCTGAGAGAATACAAGAAGGATGGTGGTGCCTTTAGCAGAATTAGGGAATTTATTTTTTTTTGCTTTTTTGGAGGGCAATTGGGGTTAAGTGACTTGCCCAAGGCCACATGGCTAGTTTTTGTGTTAAGTCTCTGAGGCCAGATTTGAACTCAGGTTCTCCTGACTCCAGGGCCGCTGCTGTACTCACTGTGCCACCTAGCCACCCCAGAAACAGGGAATTTTAGAGGAAGAGAAAGTTTTGGGGAAAAGATAATGAATTCAGTTTTGAATATGTTAAGTTTGAGATATCTCCCAGACATCTAGCTTGAAATAACCAATAGGGAATTGGTAACTTGCTCAGAGGAGAAACTGGGTTTGGATATATAGATATGTGAATCTTATGCATAGTGAAAGGATTTTATTTAAAATTTAACAAATATTTTTAAGTACAAGGCACTGAACTAGGCACTGGGAAAAGCAAAAGGGAAAAGCAAAAATAAATGAGATAACGATTTCTTGGTGGTTCTTATCCTACAGGAGGGAAGTTAAGACATATGCACAAAATACCTCAATAAGTCAATAAAAATTTATTAGCACTACTGGATAGAATGCTGGGCCTGGAGTCAGGGAGACCTAAGTTCAAACTGACCTCAGATACTATTAGTTATGTGATCCTGGGCAAGTCACTTAACCCTGTTTGCCTGGGTTTTCTCATCTGTAAAATGAGCTAGAGAAGGAAATGGCAACCACTTCAGAATCTTTGCCAAGAAAACCCCAAAATGGGATCATGAGGAGTTGGGCAGGACTGAAATGATTGAACAACAACAAAATGTGCCAGGAACTCTGTGGAGCTCACAATCTAATAGAAGAAACCACAAACAAATATATACAAACAAGCTAAACACAGCATAAATAGGAATTAACAGATGGAAGGCACTAGAATTAAGTTGGAAAAAGCTTCCCATAAAAGATGAGATTTTAGTTGGGACTTAAAGAAATCACACAGGGCAAGCATTCACATGGTCATCAGAAGAAGTCACTCAAGGACATTCTCAAGGTCTCTCTTGAGAACTTTGGAATTGACTGTATGACATCAGAGACACTGGCACAGGAATGCCCAACATGGTGTGCCCATATCAGAAGGTGCTGTGTTCTATGAACAAAGCAGAATTGAAGTCTCAAAAGAAACCCAAGATTTAGAGAATCCACTGCAAATGCTCACATGGACTATTTATGCTGACCTGTGGTAGAATGTTCCAAGCTCATATTGGTCTAATCAGGCACAGACACACTGAAACTTGACTCTAGCACAGTCATGTCATTTTGGTCCTCTTTGAGAATGAAGGACAAGAACCAAAGGAAGCCAGGGGTGTTAGTAGGCAGAATCGAGGAGGTAAAGCCTTCCAGGCATGGGGGACAACCAGAGAGAATACCTAGAGCTGAGAGATGGACTATCTTCTTCATGGAACTACCAGAAGGTCAATCTCATTGGATTGAAGGGCAGTGAGGAGGAAGAAGACTGGAAAAATAGGAGAGGCTAGACAAAAAAGAGCTTTGTATGCCAAATAGAGCACTTTGTATTTGATCCTGGAGGTGATGGGAGCCACTGGAGTTTATTACATAGTTGAGGTGATGTTACTGGACTTGCAATTCAGGAAAATCACGTTGATGGCTGAATGGAATGAGGGGAGACTTGAGGCAGGAAAATCCACCAGTAAGTGATTGTTACAGTCAAGGTATGAGGTGATAAGGAGAGGGGAGGGGAGGGGAAGAAAAAGGAGGGGAAGAGACAGGAGGGGAGGAAAAAGGAGGGGAGGGGAGAAAAGAAGAGGAGAGGGGAGGAGAAGACATTCAAGAGATGTTGCAAAGGTGAAATGGACAGGTCTTGGTATCAGCTTGGATATGAAGGGAGAGATAGTAAGGAGTCAAGGATGTCTTAGGAACTTGGAGGGTGATGTTACCCTCTACCTAATAATAAGAAAGGTGGTAGGGTCACGGAGGGTTTAAGGGGAAAGATAATGAGTTTTGTTTTAGACATGTTGAGTTTCAAATGGCTCCTGGACATCCAGTTTGAGATATCTGAAAGGAAGTTGGAGATGTGAGACTGGAGGTCAGCAGTCTATAAGATCAGATTCTGTACCTTACAATGTATCTGAATCATGGACTCCTTTTTTGTCTTTAGAAAAAGATTATCTAAGAGTGAGGGTAGAAGGGATAGAGCAACCTAGGTCATAGAATATTATTACAGTATCATGACAAGAGTTATATTGACAAAAGTTTTATTTTTCATGACAAGAGTTACATTTTTCTGAATGTCTTGGTATGACATTTTTTAACTCTCCAAAGCTTTCATTTTTTTATCCTTAAATACAAGGGAATAAAAATTTAATCTCTACTTTACAGAGGTCCTAGAGCAGGGTATCTTTTCTTTTGCTGCTTTTTGGAAGGGGGAAGGGAGAACAGCAGGGCAATTGGGGTTAAGTGACTTGCCCAAGGTCACCTGGCTAGTAAGTGATAAGTGTCTGAGACCGTATTTGAACTCAGGTCCTCCTGATTCCAGGGCCATTGCTCTATTCACTGAGCCACCTAGCTGCCCCCAAGAGCACATTTTCTTAATCTTTTTTTTCTGTTATGGATGCTTTTAGCAGCCTGGTGAAACCTATAGACCCTTTCTAAAAATAATGCTTTTAAATACATAAAGTAAAATACATGGGGATTGCAAAGAAAATCAACGATGAAATACAATTTATTTTTCCATCTGTATAAATCTATCTCTATCTGTCTACCTGTATATCTCTATCTATCTATCTATCTATCTATCTATCTATCTATCTATCTATCTATCTATCTATCTATTTATCTTTCACAAATCCTCAGGTTCAAAATTCCCATCCTAGATTAAATGGAAGGATAATAGTGGTTAGTTTTAATAAATGTTACTTCCTTCATTACCTTACTCCATATGTCCACAGAACCATCATTTTCCTACTGTCAGCCTATCACAGAGGACAGTAACCTGATAGATTAATTCACATTAAGGTGTTAGTGATTAGAGGTACACTATGTGTTAAATTAGATCAAGAACTGGTCTCAATGAAAGGAAAACGTGGATTCAATTCCTGCCTCTGAAGTATACTGGCTATATGATTTTGGGTAAGTGATTTAATATATCAGGAACCCATTCAACTCTCTAAAACTATAATTTTCAGAGCAGGTATCAGTCTTCATTAGTAGCATCTCTCATGGAGCTTAGAAATTATAGGTCTGCTTTAAAAAAAATGTTAGAGACTCAGTAGACATTTCCTTCCCATTTAATACCGGTTATATTTATATTATCTTCTGTTTCAAAGATCCACAGTTTCATGGGATTTTGGGTACATCCTTCACAGATATAGGTGACAAGTTCTCTATTCCTTAGTGCAAATATTTCATGAATTATTGTGGATGTAAAAAAAATGCATCACCAGTGACCAAACTTCTGGTGGCAGTTCTCTCTGTACTAGGTTAGTGCTTAGAGAAAAGGCCTATATTCTGTGATGATTAAAAAGGTTCAAGAAACATGATTTCTAGGCTATTTAATCATTTTATTAATAAGGATGGCAGGTTATTAATAAAAGAATGATCATCTGGCTGTCTCTCTTAGACCAAAGACAAACATGGCAGTGGGTTCACAGTTTATATACCCTATGAAGCAATGAGAGACTGCTAGTGACATCATGCAACCCTTGGACAAAGTATCTCTATTCAGACCACCAGCAGCCTTGGACTATCTAAACAAAGGATCTGTCTGCATCCAAGCTTGAGTAGAATACAATGAGCTTCCCCACTTTAGATTAAATTCCTGGTTAAGGTTGGGCAAGGTCTAACCAAGATGAAGGAGAGCTGATGCAATCTCATCATAATAATGATCTACAAGAAACTGAACTTTGCAAAATGAGGAGTTCAGAAGAAAGAGAGAGCTTCTGAATCTCCGTAAGATATTGGTTATTAATAATCATGTTTCTTAATTCAAAGATGTTCCAGCTTCAGAAGATATTCCAAAGCTTATATTCCACTATCAATTTTTGATAATCATAGTCCCCTCTACATTATAATGAGAAACCAGAGGGAGGATTCAAATTCCTTGAAAACTGGTAAGATAGCATGTAACTTTCTTTCTTCTTTTATTTCTTACAAAATAAATGAAATCAAAGAAAATAGAAAACTGATAACATACAGTTTATTCTATCAGTTAATGAAAACATCAGTCTGTGAAATTTTACTTCTCTGGAGCTTTGCTTTCTAAAATCTATAAACTAAAACAACAACCCATTCCTTCTTCTGCTTCTCTGTTGGCATCTCAGCATCCTGTCTCTCCTATCCCAAACCTCAGCTAATGAAAGCTGCCTCACTGAAGTTTTGCAAGGAAGCAAGGCCTTCAGTAGAGAGTATAGCTATTTTTTTTCAGTATGTATCATAGATTAAGCTGGGAAACAGTGGCAGATGCACACACATATACATATACACACATATATATATCACATATGTATGTGTGTGCATATATGGGTATGCACATATGTATGTATGTATAGGTGTATATGTATCTATGTATTAACAGCACTTTAACTCCAAACCCAAACTATCTGGCCATGCTGAATAACAGGGAGTTTACTCTCATAGGATACCTCAAAGCTATCAGGTCTTGTAAAATGTCTTGGGAAGGACCAAGAGGGGTGTAGAGCTTAAGTATTCATAGATTAATGTAAAAACCAATTGTAAAGAAAATTGAGAGAAAAAAATAACATAAAGCTGTCAGACTGCTCCCCAGCACTGCATGACACTTATCACATCCTGCACCAGTCTGCAAAATTGCAGATAATAAAAATTCACTGAACTGCTGCTGACACATCACCTTTACTTGGGTTTTATTCATTGTTTAGGAGAATTTGCATAGAGAACTATTTTTAAAAAGCTTATCACAGAAGGAGGGGGGTTAAAAGGGAAGGTCCTCTAGCTGACCTCCTTAAACTCTCTGGAAAGAAGAGAGAGCAGATTGATATTGGCTTCAGGGGCTTCAGAATTATCCAAATGTGACATTCATCTCCTCATGGGGGTAAGCCAATCAATAGCCTTTTCAGTTCAAAGTACTGAAAATTAGGATACAGAGAAACTGCCGTGCAACATGAGGCAGCTGGGAGCACACAAGCAGTAGGTATTTTTGTTAAAAAGGCCGTGGTAATTCACTCATTTTTTTTGTTCCATAATTGCAGCGTATGCCTCATAAGTCTTTGAAATGATACCATTCATGGTATACGGGAAGAATGCACAAAAAATGTCTGGCTGCTTATGACAGTCTGCTTTCTAAGTGAGGTAAAGAGAGTATGAGAGACCTAATAATGAGTTTTAGACCCAAGGCAATTGGGTTGAGGAAGTTAACAAGGGAAAAAAGGCCTTTGTCAGGAAACCCATTTTTAAAACTTAACAATGGTCAGTCTACACAGATTGGAAAGTTCTGTGTAAGAAAAAGAGAAGGATGAAAAAGAAAAGAAAACAACCCCACAATCTATCAATCTGACAATAGTGAGTAAAAAATCTCATCTAAAAAAGAAAAGCATAACCTCGTTAAGAAATGTTGTTTTTATAATGATAATAATAGCTAGCATTTATATAATACCTATTACATGTCAGGTACTGTGCTATGCACTTTATAAATCTCTCCTTTGATCCTCACAACAAGAGGGAAGGTTACATAAGAGTTTGTTAGTATTTATAGGGTCCTTACTGTTTCCCCCACCATCTCCCTTCCTTGCTCCATTTTCTTAAGTATCACTGTTCTTTGAAGCTGGGAACATAACTTGACAAAGGTCTTTCCTTTTTTTTTTTTTTTTGGAAACGAATAGGGGTTAAGTAACTTGCTCAAGGTTACGTGGCCAGTTATTTCTGGGTGTGGTGCTAACTATCTGAGCCCAGATGATCCCAGCTCATCCCAACACTGGAGCCGGTGCTCTTACTTGCTGCGCCACCTGGCCACCCCAAAGGTCTTTACTTTTAAAAAGAAAGGGATTTTTTTTCAAAGTATTATGTATGTATTGTTCTTACAAATCCAGTATGGCAATTTAAAAAAATCATTTGGGTGCAAGAAATTACACATTCATTCACCAACAATTTATTAAATGCAGACTCTGAGCAAAACACTGTGCTTGGTACTATATAAACTTGAGAATGGAGGCAAGCAGACACAATCATAAAATTTTTGCAGGGCTTGAGAGCCCTGTGTGAAAACCAACTGAGTCATTTATTGAATAATTTTTGTGCCTCTTCTGTTTAAGACTATGTACTATGGGATTGTAAGCTCCTTGAGGATAATGACTATCTTCTTTATGAAAAATGGGAAGTGTGCAGGATGGTTTCTGCTTCCAAATGCCTCAGAGGTACCTCTTTCCATCCAATGCTTTCAGGTGCCTGGTAGGCTTATACTGACCCTTTACTGTTGAGAGTTGATCCCAGATTAGATTGAAAATCATAGAATCAGAATCATTTGATAGTAGAATGACTGAGCTATAAGGGGCCTCAGAGGCCATCTAGTTTGGCTTTAATCCAAACAAGAACCCCCTCTATACAAATATTTGACATGTGGGTTATGAAACCTTTGCTTGAATTCCCCAGCAAAAGGGAAATTACTAACTCTTGAGAGACAGAGGGAGGAAGAGAGAGAGAGAGATAGACAGAGAGAGAGAGACACAGCGACAGAGACAGAGAGAAGACAGAGCACGAAAGAGAGATTTGTAATAGTTGATGAAAAACCTGTGGTTTGGGCCAAAAAAGGCAAGAGAAGAGTAGTAGGGTTTATGAGTAGCAGAGGGCAAATGGCAAGAAGATGGCAGGGTGAACCTCAGAAAGCAGGCTAGTTTGCAGCAAGCTAGGGGACTCTTTGACTTTGACCTCACTGATTCACCAATCAGGAATATTCATCCCCAAGGTGGGAGTTCTCAAAATGAGTGGATTAAACCCCTTACAAATTTGTTCTTGAAGTTGGTATTCAGTCAAAGGGCAGAACTGGAGGGCCACAGGTGACCTGAGGCCATAGGTTCCCCCGCCCTGCCCTAGGGCATGGTCTCTGGTGCTTGGGAGGAAGCCTTCTGCTGAAAGATTTATTGTCTGAAAGTAGAAAATTCAATATAAGTAGAAACTCTTTTAACTAAATGCCATTTCTTTTTCCTTTTTTCTTTAACTATTGAGTCAATGACTGGATTTGTTGCAGTTTGCGGTACTAGGAACCTCTACAATGTTGTTTGGAGTTGCTGGCAACCCTGAAATGTAAGGATACAGAGTGAGTCTGCCTAGAAAGAATTCAACCACTCAAGTCTTCTTTCAGTCAAAGTGGTCAGGTTTATTGTAAGGCCAATAAAAGCAGTTTGATTGGGTTTATTGTTAGGGAATCTGTACTTGATGAGGATAGGGTTGATACTTATATATAAAAAAGGGGAAAAGGGTCAGTGAAAAAATTTTGATGGGATTAAAGAGTGGTAAATAGCAGGGGTGGTTCAGGTGCAATGGTGAAAGAATCTAGATGGGATTAAGGAGTTTCAAGTAAACTAATTAAGTAATCAAGGTGGGCTAGGGTGGGCCATATGCCTTAGGCCAGGTGTCTTGATCTGGGCAGCAAAGTTTAGCAACTGGCTTGCTTCCAGAGATATAGTCTTTTCCTTTAGGAGTCCAGGTCCCATAATCCCATCAGTTTGAGAGTACAGAGGACACTTCAACTCAGCAGAGTAGGGACCTTCATGAAACTGATTACATTGTTGAAAAGGAAGTGACTGAGCGGTAAAAGTTTTCTATCATTTCAGTCAGGTGCCCATATGTAATATAATGCCAAGGAAAGGCAACTTCCCAAGGTTCAGAATACCAGCATAGGTGCTCTCCATTTTATTCAGTGACCAACCAAGAACAGAGAAGATCAAAACATGACATCATTCCAAATACAGCATTTACTAAGTGTGATTAAATAATCTCCAAGGACTACCCCACCCCAGGACCTTCCAATCATTCAATCAATTACAAAGTCCCTGTTCTAAATACTTCTCCACCCCTAGGCTATACCTTAATTAAGTCCACCACAAAGCCCCTCTTCTCAAATGGAGATTAGTTTCCAAACATAAGGTCAAAAGTTCCCCACCCCTGGATCACACTTGAATCTACCCCAGAGTTACATCAAGTTTAAACACAGCACTTAATACCCAAATGGAGGTCTTTTCTTCATCTTGACACGAGGCAAGTTCTCAGCAATCTTAGTTCCTGGGGAGACAAGGCTTAGCAAGGCCATAAGATACATTGCCAATCCCTTCATGAATTTATCCTCTGTCTGTAGAACAGTCCTAGAACCCCTGAACACATTAGCAAAGCCCTCTCCCAGGATTTCTGTAAACATACAACAAGAAAATCCTTCTTCAGGGCTTCTGAACCAACAGAAAGGCTCCCAGACCCCTGCAACAACAGCACTGTCCTTCACCAGTGGACAGTATTCATTCTGTCTGCAGGACAGTCTCCAGACCCCTGCAACAACAGCACTGTCCTTCACCAGTGGACAGTATTCACTCTCTGTCTGCAGGACAGTCTCAGGGCTTCTTAGCGAACAGCCAGGTTCCAGGACTTCTTCAACAAAAGGACTGTCTTTCACCAGTGGACATCTGGCAAAACAACATCAAAACAGACAGACAAAGTACCAGCAAAACAGCCATGTCTCCTCAGTTCTTGGCAGCTCAGGGGGCAGGTCTCAAAAGTCCAGGGCAATTCAAAGCGGCCACCAGCAATTCTCTTAGTCTCTCTCTCTCCACGAGGTGCTGCTTCCAAAAAAAGATCTTCCGCCTCTCTCTTGTCTCTCCAAATCTACGTCACCAGCTCCTCCCAGTTCAGGACTTTCTTTTCACATCAAAAAGTCCATCCCACAGGTGGGATTAACAAGCTCTGGGTTTTAACAGAATCAATTTGAAAACCAAGCCAATACAGGGGAATCTTTAATTGCCATTACTATCACACCATAGGAAATTAATATGTAGATATGGAAAGTGTAGGATACCTCCTAATATTTAGTCAGCTACAAAGAGTGGTAGAGTGATAGGATAAAAAAAAAGTCTTATCAGAGACCATGAAGAAGGTGGGGATAGATATGCTTCTTAATGGACTTGACCCAAGAGAAGGTTCAATGGAAGTGTATATTGTAGACAGAAATGATCTGCTAAACAGCTAGGGAAAAATTTAGCATAGGGGAATGTGTTGAAAAGTTTTTCTTATGCTACCCTTTCTATAATGAGAATGTTGCAAGGGAAGTTATAGGGAAAATATTTTGAGCTACTTTGGGAAAAAAATGTTGCATAAAGTCAAGGTCTTGCTATAGCATCGTTATTGACATTGCTATTCATAATTAAGTTTATGGTGCAGATAAATCTATTCATAGCTTGTATAATCACAGAGGACCCATTATCTGTGTATATAACCTTGATTGATATTGGTAGAAAGTTCCTCCTTTCAATACAGTGAAAAGAGCACAGGATTTAACTCAGATGACTTGAGTTCAAATCCTTACTCTGCTACTTACTACCTGTGTGCCCATAGGCAAATTACTTGACCTCTCTGAGCCTCTAGATACAATGAAATGGTTGAACTAGATGACTTCTAAAATCCCAGCTTAGAGAAAAGATCTATGATCTTCCATGTATATGCTTCTGAAATTATGATTATGCATTCTTCGTATATTTTTTAGGAATTTTACAAAAGTTTCCAAGGGTTAGTCTTTGAATGGAGGACTGGATTCAGATGCAACTCATTTCAAAAAGCATTTCCTAATTTCCTTCTATGTGTCTGGTACTGTGCTTGGCAATGACAAAAATAAATAAGGACTGTCCTCAGGCAACTTACATTCTAATGGAGGGAAATAATAAATACATAGATAAGTACAATAAAGTCATATATAAAGTAAATACAGGGCTTGAGGGTGAGATGGCATCATGTACTAATAATAGAGGGATGGAAATCAGCACCCGTTGGGTTCCAAATTGGAAAGAACCTATAGTTTATGTGATGTGGCAGAGAGAAGCAAAAGAATTACAGGAATGAGGGACAGCCTGGGCAAAGTCTTAGAGATGGGAAAAGAAACCTCATGATAGAGAACAGGTAGTTTTGTTGGAACAGAGAGTTCAGGAATGGGATTAACGTGCAATCAAATGATATTATGAAGGGCTTTATATGCCAGGCAGAGGAATTTGTATCTTATCCTAGAGGTAACAAACACCAACCGAAAATTCTCAAGGAAAAAGTGACATGGTCAGATTTTGTTAGCAATACCAGCTTGGTAGCTGTGTAGACTAGAGAATGAATTGAAAAAGAAAGAATCTGGAGGTTGGATACCAATGAGGAGGCTATTGGCAAAAGTCCAGGTAAAATGTGATGAGGGTCTGGACTAGTGTGGTAGCTTGTGGGTGAAAAGAACATTAAGAGATATGCTGCTGTAGATTTCACAGTAATTGGGAAATTATTGGATAAGGTAGGGCAAGGAAATGAAAGGGTTAAGAATGATTCTGAGTTGGGGAAGCCTACTTGCTAGAAGGATGGTCCAACCCATACTTAGATGAGAATTTATTTATATTATTTATTCATATTATTATTATATTTATAAACAGAATATTTGGAAACAGGGTGGGCTTTAGGGGTCGGGAAAAATAATGAGTTCTCTTTTGGACAAGTTGAGTTCTAGATGACTATGGGACTGACCAATGGAGATGACCATTAGGAAATTGGTGCTGCTATGTTATACCTCAGAAGAGAGCTGAGGACTGGGGGTGTAGATTCGGGGGCTATCTGTAGAAATAGCAGAAACTTTAGAAGCTTAGACGAACAAGGGAGTATAGAGCAAGAAAAGATGAAGGACTAAAATAGGGCACTAGGTTCTATCAGCCAGTCAGTCAACAAACATTTATTAAATACTTAATATGTGCCTGGCAGTCCGCTGAGCACTGAGAATACAAATGCAAGCAGAGAGATTGTTCCTGCCTTCAAAGAGTTTACATTCTAATAGAGGAAGAGAACATAAAAAGGAGGCTAAAAAGGGGGTGGAAATGAAAAGGGGGTTATAGGAGAGAAAGTTCAGAGACAGCCTGGAAAAGAGTGAGGCCTGAAGAGCCTCCTTAAATGGAAGGTCTGATAAGAGCCATCCAAACAGAGGGAGAGGCCAAAGGGGAGGAGGGTACTTCCAATGTATAAACTCCAGGGCTAGAGGGAACCTCCAGATGAAGAGATTTCTGGGACATGGGAGAGAATGTCTATAGTACAAACCAGAGAGGTTTAAGACAGCAAATCAAAAAGTATTTATGAAGTGCCTTCTATGTTCCAGTCATTGTGCTAAATGCTGGCTAGAGAAAGAAAAAATGAACACAGTCCCTGGCCTTGAGATTTCATTCTCACTGACAGATGGGGAGGAATAGGACATGTTTAATGATACAGGAAATGAAAAGGAATGATCAGAGAGGTTGGAGGAGAGCAGACTTCTGGTGCTGCAAAAGAAAACAATACTTTTGAAGATATTTATTAATTAAAAATGTTCATTTTTCCCCAGTATCTCTTGAAGGTGAAGGATCTAATTTTGAAAAGTTGTGGTTTTTAGAACCACCCTATGAATCTTCAAAGGTCACAGAAATAAGCAAAAAAGAGAAAGAAGGAAAAAGCAAGATACTTGGGTCTCCTATGTTTCAGAGAAGAAACAAACATAGCTATGAGAGAAATGAGAGGCTCCACTAACAAGTTTTTAAAAGGTGTGCAGGAGTGATAAGTGTGTGATGGGCTCTTCCATCCTGAATGTGACCTGGAATAGCCAACATACCTTACTGGGATGGCCTGAGTGAAGTAAGGGAAGTAAAAGAGAAAATTGGAAAAGCATTCCCTCCAACTATTCCCTTGCTCCGCCCTGCATTCAGGTTTAGAGGTTGTTTTTGTATGTTTTACTCCTGGTTGAATTTGCCTCAGAAATATTTTCAGAATCACAGAATCTCAGAGGCCATAAGGTCCAAAACATACTTGGACAAGAATATTCCCGGCAATATACAGTAGCTGAGAAGTGGTCATTTAGCCTTCCTTGATGCCTCCACTGAGGGGGAACCCACTAGTTCTGGAAACAGTTAATTTACTGTTAGCTGGTTCTATTTTTTAGGAGTTTTCCTAATCTTAAACCTAAATTTATTGCCTTGTGATGTCCACTTATTGCTCTGACGTACACCTTCTGAGGCCAAGCAGACTAAAACTGAGTTTTTTTTTTCCTATATTGTAACTTTCCAAGTATTTATTTATTTTGCTTTTTGGAGGGGGGAGGGAATGGTGGTTGGGGTTAAGTGACTTGTCCAAGGTCACACAGATAGTAAGTGTTAAGTGTCTGAGGCTAGATTTGAACTCAGATACTCCTGACTTCAGGGCCAGTGCTCTATTCACTGCACCACCTAGCTGCCCCTGCTTTCCAAGTATTTGAAGACAGCTTTCATATGTACCCAAGTTCCTTGTCTGGGTTAAACAATCTCGTTTCCTTCAATTGATCTCCATATGTGAGAACTCAAGACCCTTTACACCATTTTAGTTGCCCTTCTGTAGACATTTTTCACCTAATCATGGCCCTTATTGAAGTGAATGTCATACTTCAGATATGCTCTCATCAGGGCAAAGCTGAGAAAGACTATTTCCATCTTATTTCTGGATATCAGAGCCGTAACTAGGCAATTTGATGTAGAATAAAATATTCCCTCTTTGTAAATGCTTAATAAATGCTTTTCATATTCATTCATTCATTCATTCACAACTCTCAAACTGATATATGAATGTCCAATACAGCATCTCTATTGATCTCCATTCCTGCACTAATTGCCTGTTCTACATCTCCACTTGGATATCCAATCAACATCACAAATTCAACATGTTCAGAACTTAAATTTAGCATATGTTTTTCTTCAAAAATCTCTCTTTCCTCAAACCTCTCTGTTTGATGAGTTCCACTATACTGCTGGTCACCCAGATTAGCAACCTTGGAGAAATCCTTGACTCTTCCCTGTCCATCGGGTTGCAAAGTCTTGTCAATTCCACTTTCACATTTCTCATATCCATTCCCTTCAATTCACTCAGATAGTCACTATGGGCCCTGATCACCTCTTCCTAGGATATTGTAATTTCCTTCAAATTGGTCTCCTTGACTCCGGTCCCTCCCCTTTCTTATCCATTCTCCACATAGCTGCTTAATTAATATCCTTTAAACATAAATGTGACATTGTCATTTCCTCAAAAATCTTCAATGGCTCCCTCTTGCATCCAAGACAGAAAAACTTCACAATTTTCCCTTATATTTAAAAACCTCTGCCCCCCCCCAAATTGTTCCTAGATACCTTTCTAGTCTTCCTGCATGTACTCTCTATTCCAGCCAAACTCATCTACTAACTCTTTCTTGAACCTGAGATGCAATTACCTCACTCATCTCCATGCATTTGAATTTTCAGAATTAGAAGAGACCTCAGAAACCATTTAGTCCAATCCATAACTGCAAAAGATTTCCTTCTGCAATATGTCTGGAAAGTTGTCATTAAGCCTTGATTTTTTGGATAGCTTTAATGAATAAAAACTTTTTGTCAAGACTAAATTTACTTCTTTGAAACTTCCATCCATTGCTCTTGCTGACTGGATATCTGCAAATTTATGTTACGTGACCTTGATTGGGCCCTCACTGTTGAAAGAGAATCCTCCATAAGTAACTCATCCCCTTTCTGCAATGGCTCTTCCCAACCTTTTCATCCTTCCTCAAACCCTGCATGGTTGTCATCTGAGAACCCCACAACATAATTTATTGAAAAAAGTGGGGCCATTTAAAGAGAGATCCCAGTTCTCCCCTCTTCTTCATCTTTTATCACCCAAATGCCCTCTGCCATGATTTTCTCCTTCATCTCTGTCTCACAGGAAGGGGTTGCCCTTCTTACAAAAGCAAACACAAGTATGCCATTCCATCCTGTTCTCTCCATCAGATTTCCCTCACAACCCACACTCTCTTACTCATCTTCAATCTTTCCTTGTCTACTGGCTCATTTTCTACTACCTACAAACATGCCCATGTCTCCCTATCCTCAGAAAACTCTCACTCAATCAGTCCATTTTCACTAGTCATTCGTCCCTCTCTCCTTTTTGTGGTTAATTAAAATGTTGTCTACAATAGGTGCCTCTACTTCCTTTCCTCTCACTGTCTTTTTAACTCTACACTTTGGCTTTTGACCTTATCATTCAACTGAAAGTGTTTTTTTCCAAAGTTACTGATGAAATTCTCTCCCCCTTTATCTCCACCATCTGATTTCCTTGACTTCCTACAAGTCTCAGTTAAATGTGAGAAGTCTTTTCTGACCTCAAACAATGCTAGCCCCTTCTGTCTGTTGATTATTTCCAATTTATTTTCATTTGTACATTTCTTTGCATGTTGTTTCCCACATTGGACTGTGAGCTCCTTGAGAGTAAGGACTGTCTTTTGCCTTTTTTAAAAAAAATATATCCCCTAATTCTTAGCCCAGTGCCAGGCACATAGCAGGTTCATAACTGATTTAGTCTACTGGACTAAGCAAAACAAGTTTAACTCTCTTTTCCATGTGACAGACATTCACTAATTGAAGAGAATAGGCATGCTCTCCCTGAGGCTTCTCTTCTCCAAGGAAGCAATCCCCAATTTCCTTTGAGTTTTAAGCTCAGGTGCCTCTTGCAAGTGGCCTTCTGAACCCCCCCCCCCACCCCAGTTGTTAATGCTCTGTTCCTCCTGAAATTACTTTGTATTTATTTTTATGTTTCTATGTGTTTAACAGTGGCTAAGGATGGGAGGTATTTGTCTGAAGATAAACATTGTTTTTTCTATCTCTCTGGCCCCAGAATGACCATAGCTCCTTGCTATGTCATCTCTTCCAGCTCTCACTCCGAAGGACATACTTCATCATACTGAATGGTGTTTTAAAGAATCAGTTTCTTTTTGAGAAGATTTGGCCTATTCAGAAAATGAAAAGCCTATTTAAAAATGAACAAGGAAAAGGAAATAAAGAGTTAGTACAAAGTTGTTTTATGTATGGGGGTGCTTAGGCAGGGAGGGAAGGGAGGTTCATTTTGTCATTTTTTAATCTCTCTCTGTCAAGTGCTTTGTTTTGAAAGTGCCTGCTACAACAGCAGTTAGAGTTTCTGTCTATCTTTTCTGTAGTTCACCATGCCTCCTGGGAGTCCCATCTTCCCCTAGCACATTATTCAGCTATTCCTCTCAAAAACTTTGGATCTCCCATCCTTCTAGCAAGGAGAGAGGTAGTTATCTTTCCAATCATGTATTCATATTTCCAACAGCTAGGTGTAGATAGGGCTTAAAGACTTTATGTCTGTCTATAGATACTGATTTTACGTGTGTATCTTCCTCTTTTCCCATTCCCAAATTATTCAAGACACTGATGGGTTGAAATGTTTGGGTATTGTCTCTGTATTTATAGTACCTAAGATATTGTGTTGTACACAGTAGATGCTCATTAGAATTTTAGACCATGGGATGCTACCTATCCTTTCAATAAACTCTCTGAAATCTGTTTTTTCAAAATCTAGGAGGTATGCCAGACTATTCCCAACTTCCCTCTAGTACAAATTCCAAAACAGAGTAGTCATTTCTCCCCAAATTTCCTATAACTTCTACCCCTGTAACTAGCTCCTTATTGTGAGAATCAGGTCTAAAATAGAAATGTTCCTTATTGATTCTAAAGAATAATACAGCTATCATTAAGATAAGTCAAGGAATTATTAGTTTCTCTTATTTTGCCAGGGAAAATAACAGACTAGCATATGCTGAGGCAGGTAGGTGGTACAGTGGCTAGAGTGCTGGGCCAGGAGTAAGAAGACTTGAGTTCAAATATGATACCAGACACTTATTAGCTATGTGATCTTGGGCAAATTACTTCTGTTTGTCTCTGTTTCTTCAACTATTAAAAATGGGGGTAATAATAACAGCTAGGTGGCACAGTGAATAGAGCGCCGACCCTGGAGTCAGGAGGACCTAAGTTTAAATTTGGCCTCAGACACTTGACATACTTACTAGTTGTGTGACCTTGGGCAAGTCACAACCCCAATTGCCTTGCCTCCCCCCCAGGGGACAGGAATAATGGTATCTACCCCTCAGGGTTGTTGTGAAGATAAAATAAGATACTATAAAGTGCTTTGCACAGCATTTAGCACATAGTAGGCACTATATAAATGCCAGCTGTTATTATCATTATGGATAATTGAAATCTCTATCATTAATATAGCTCTGATACACATCCCAAATTGCTCATCTATTTCTTCCTTCTCTATAAGTGGTCCAATATAGTCCAATGGTAATATCACTTTTGTTACTGCTTCTTTTGATCTTAACCCAAGTTCTCCACCATGCTTCCTTCTCCGATGTCTAGAATTCCTCACCTGAGTATTTCTTTTTTATTATACAATGCTTTTCTACTTCCCCCTTTAATTATCCTGCTTATTTTGAATAAGAAATGCCATTCTAGAATCAATTTCTAAAGATTGTTCTTATCTCACTAAATCCCAGAGAAACCTATGGAGTCAAATTTTCAACTAGGATCATTCATTTTGTTCATTTTATTTGTTAGACCTATTTCATAATTTGATTTTGACATGAGGTCATTTTTTAAAAGCACATGCTCCTTTCTTGATTTTTTGTTACCTTCTGGGTATCTCCACTGCTATTCTTATTTCTAAAATGTAGCTCCTCTCTATGGTATCTAGTTTGGGAGGTATACACAGGCAATTTTCTTCTTCCCTTTTTCTTCTCTTTTTAAAGCTCTACTGATTATATTTACAAGACTCTAGACAAATAAATTCTTATTAGCCCTTCCTAGGGGTACTCAATTTCTTGCTAGGAGCCTGTTATTTTCACATTGTGTGCTATAGTCAAGAAATCAAAATGTCATTTTCAAACACCATCTTTGCAACTAATTGTTGAAATTGCCTTTCTTCTCTGAATTCTAAGTCATTGATAGGCAAAATTGGTGAAAATACCACCTGTGATAATATAGCCTTTAGGTAAAGACTTTATAATCTTTAGCAGTGGTTCCTCCTGGTAATACCATCTCTGCTCAGGTGAATTACCAGAAATCATTGTAGTCTTGGCTAGACAATTTTCAAGAGTTTGCCCAGAAAATCAGCTGTTGTCTAGTCATTCAGTTGTGACTGACCCTTTATGACTCCAGGTACCATAGAACATCAATACTGCCCATGTGGTTTTTGTGGCAAGGATACTGAAATGGTTTGCCATTTCTGATTAAGACCCAAAGGGCTTAAGTTACTTGACTAGGGTAAAGCAGTGACTTAGAGTCTAAGGCTAGACTTCAGGTTTTCCTGACTCCAAGTCCAGCACTCTATCCACCAAACCAGCTAGCTGCCCCCAATATATCAAATACATCAAATTATCTGTTATTGTTTCCAGATCAAGAAATAGGTGCCTCTTTGATCTTCAACTGGGAATAGCACCATTTGTCTCACTTTCTGTAACTCTCATCAATACATCTTCTTCAAAATCTCTTCAATTCTAAAAGATTTGCAACTTCATGAGAATATCTAGTTCTGTAGGTAGGGAATATAGAAGGTGACACAAGTTGTCAGTCTTCCATGCAGTAGATAGTTTCATGAGTTGCTGTGGTAGGAATAAAAATCTTCTGATTGCTAACATTTTGGTGATGGGTTTTTCCAAATTTTGCCAGTTTGGACATCTGATGACTGACACATGATTTATGACCAAGGCAATATTCAGAATTAATGTAATAGTCATGTGGTTGGCATAATCTCCAAGAATGCAATGCTATCTTTACATCCACATGAGGTACTAGAATAGGACTTAGGGATAGCTGTATTTTAAAATTCAGAAAATTTCATGGTTTCTGTATATTTAGGATGTTTACTATTTTTTAAAAATTAAATATTATTGGAATTATAACATTGAAGAGCAATATAATAACTAAACTTGCCTAGCAATGCTTTATATTTCAATATAAACCCCACTGCATAAAATATTATAACTTTTCAATCACTCTCTAAGTCTATTAGGATAATTCCATAAGAAATGATAAAAGGGGTGGTTTCAAAAAAACCAGTGAAAACTTATATGACTTTGATATAGACTGAAATGAATAGAACCAGGAGAACAATTTACACACAACAGCATTGTTTTAAAGACAAAGAACTTTGAAAGATACAAGAAGTCTAATCAATTTAATGACCCATAAGAATTCCAGAGGACTGAAGACACAGTATGCTAACCAAGAGAAGATATGATGAACTTTAGATGCAAAATGAGATATACAGTATTGTATGGTTGTCCTCTGGTTCCCATCAACTGGTTCTCATTATTTACAGTAGTTCTGTTCTGTAAGGAACTATGAAAAACTGAATTAGTGAAAATCAAACCATTATTCCTATGAGAAATATGGGGTTAAGTTCTTGTGAGTCTATGGTTACAACATTTGTTTAACACTATATGGAATAACCTCATGCACAGATCAGCTAATTTCTTCTTCCTTTTTCTGGATGTACCATATTGTTAATTCATTAACATTGAACTTGTGGCCAATAGCAGTATAACTTATGCCTGAAAAAAGCTTATGTAACATACATATTTTCTCTTTAAGCACATAACAGCCTTAGGAATACTAGACAGTACTTCAGTATGCCAACAGAAAGCACAAAATGTAAAAAATGTGGCACTAAATAGACTGAAAAGGATGCTTGTTTATAATATGAGAGCTGAAAGAAGGCAGCATCACCTTTCTCAACCTTGGCTGGGAATGTGAGCATCAGCAGACCCAAATTCCCTGCTCTCGCCTTGCTCATGTCCAAATGAAACAAAAGCACTCAGTAAGTGATTTTGGGATAACAAATACATTTTAGTTAATTGGTTGAATTCACAAATATGGAATTTATGAATAATGAAGATCAACTGTCTATATTTTTGGCTATGGACAATGTGAGAATTTGTATTGCTTTACTACATATCTATTAAAAGGATTTCATTGTGGTTCTTTTTAGTGAAGGGAAGGAAAAAGTAGATTTTTGTTGATGGAAAAAATTAAACAAAAAAAGGATTCTGTGTCCCTTAATTCTGTTTCATTTTTTCTGATATGATTAAAGTTAGCGTACACTACATGTTTCTCTTTTTTCCCTCACTTTGTATTATCAATTAATATTTTTCCATATTTCTTCATATTCCTTATGTTTATCAGTCTTAATTATAATATTCCATCTACCATTATCAAGTCAAAATTACCTGTTCCCTATTTGATTTACTGAGGGCCTGCTTTGTTGTTGCTTTTCTTTTCTTTTTTAAATTTACTTATAGTTTACAACATTCAGTTCCACAATCCTTTGAGTTCCAAATTTTGTCCCCCTCCCTCTCCTTCCCCCTCCCCCTCCCCATGGTGGCATGCAATCCAATATAGGTTCTACAAATACCTTCACATTAAACATTCGTCAAGTTGTAAAGAAGAATTATAACCACTGGAATGAACAATGAGAAAGAAGGGACAAAACAAAGGAAAACAAAAAAAGAGAGAGAGCAAGTAGTTTGCTTCAATCTGCATTCAGACTGTAGTTCTTTCTCTGGATGTGTATATCCCTTTCCATCATGAGTCTTTTGGAGTTGGCTTATAAGCTTGTATTGCTGAGAGGAGTTCAGTCTGTCAAAGTTAGTCATCACACATACGATGTGTCTGTAATGGTGTACAAAGTTCTCCTGGTTCTGCTCTCCTCACTGAGCATCAGTTTATATAAGTCTCTCCATGTTATTATGACATCCATCTGTTCCTCATTTCTTTTTTTTAAATTAAATTTTATGTTTATTTTTAGTTTACATCATTCATTTCCACAGGATTTTGAGTTACAAATTTTCTCCCCGTCTTTCCTCTACCCACCACCCCAAAACAATGATCCTATTGAATACCCCCTCCCCCAATCTGCTCTCTCCTATATCCTCCTCCATGCCCCCTCTGACTTTCCAGTAGGGCAAGATGAATCTACATACCCCAGTGCCTGTATATCTTATTTCTCAGTTGCATTTAAATAATAATAATTATTATTGTTATTATTATAATATATTTTTAAACATTTGATTTTACAACTTTGAATTCCAGATTCTTTCCCATCCTCCCTCATCGTCCACCCTTACTGGGAAGATAGGCAATTCAATATAGGTTGTGCATGTGTAGTTACACAAAACATTTCCATAGTGAATATATTGTGAAAGACTGACTATATTTCCCTCCATCCTATCCCACCCCCACTTGTTCTGTTCTCTACTTTGACCCTGCCCCTTTTCAAAAGGGTGTACTTCTAACTACCCTCCCCCCCAAACCTGCCCTCCCCTCCATCATCCCCCCTCTCATGCCCTTCCCCCCTACTCTCCTGTAGGGCAAGATACCCAATTTAGTGTGTATGTCATGCCCTCCCTAAGTCCAATTCAATGTGAGTAAGGTTGACCCATTCCCTTTTGCCTTCCTTTTCTTCTCCTCCATTGTAACCATTTTCCCTTGCCTCTTCTATATGAGATAATTTACCCCATTCTGTCTCTCCCCATGTCCTCTCATTATATTCCTCTCTAACCTCTCAATTTCATCTTTTAAATATCATCCCTTCCTATTCAACTGATCCTGGGTCCTCTGTCTATGTATACCTGTACACATATATACACACACTCACATATGTATTCATATGCACATATACCTTCTTATATAGACATATACATGTATGTATACATATATATAACATATATCTATATATACTATATACACATTTATATTGCTTTCAACTATCCTCATACTGAGAAAAGTTTCATAAGTTACTATTATTGTTTTTCCATATAGGCATGTAAATAGTTCAACTTTGATAACTTACTTATGATTTCCCTGTTTACCTTTTCACGCTTTCCTTGCTTCTTGTATTTGAATGTCAAATTTTCTATTCAACTCTGGTTTTTCATCAAGAATGCTTGAAAGTCCTCTATTTCATTGAATGACCATATTTTCCCATGAAACATTATACCCAGTTTTGCTGGGTAGATGATTATTGTTTTTAATCCTAGCTCCTTTGACCTCTGGAATATTATATTCCAAGCCATTTAATCCCTTAATGTAAAAGCTGCTAGATCCTGTGTTTTCCTGATTGTGTTTCCACAATATTCAAATGGATTCTTCTTGGCTGTAAGTATATTCCTAGGAGTTTTCTTTTGGGGATCTTTGTCAAGAGGTATTCAGTGAATTTTTTCAATTTCTATTTTGCCCTCTGGTTCTAAAATATCAGGGCAGTTTTCCTTGAGAATTTCTTGAAGGATGATTTATAGGGTTTTTTTTTTTGATCATGGCTTTCAGGTAGTCCAATAATTTTTAAATTATCTCTCCTGGATCTATTTCCCAGGTCAGGGATTTTTCCAATGAGACATTTCACATAGTCTTCCATTTTTTCATTGTTTGGATGTGTTTAATAGTATCTTAATTTTTCCTATAGTCATTAGTTTCCATTTGATTCAATCTAATTCTAAAGGAATTATTCTCTTCAGTGAGCTTTTGAAATTCTTTTTCCATGTAGCAAATTCGACTTTTTAAGGCATTCTTCTCCTCATTGACTTTTTGGGCCTCTTTTGCCATCTGAGTTAATCATTTTTTAAGGTGTATTTTCTTCAGTCAGGTTGTTAACTCTATTTTCATGATTTTCTAGCATCATTCTCAATTCTCTTCCCAATATTCTCTGCACTTCCCTTACTTGATTTTCAAAATCTTTCTTGAGCTCCTCCATGGCCTGTAACCAGTTTGTATTTTTCTTGGAAGCTTTTGGTGCAGAAGTTCTGACTTTGCTGTCTTCTTTCCACTCCATGCTTTGATCCTTTTTGTTCCTAAAAAAGTAATCTAAAGTTGGATTGCTGTGCTTGCTTTGCTTCCTCTAGTTGCTCATGTTGCTACTCAATTACTTGACTTTTGAGCTCTTTGCCACAGTAGAACTCTGCTTCCAGAGAGGAGAACTTGTCCCAAATTGCTGGGTTTTTTGCAGCTGCTAGAGCAGCCCCCACAAGCTCTGGCTCACTGATCACATACCTCAGGACCACCACCCAAGACTGTGATCCAGATCCAGTCAGATTAAAGCAAGAGTGACTACCCTCTGAATGTTTGCTTGCGTGCTCCCTCCCCCCCAATATGCAGACCAGGGGCTCTGAAGCAATCACCTGGAGGTGGCTGCAGGGCTGCCACACCTCTGCCACTTCTGGTTCTGGGGGCAGGGGCCAGACCTGCTCCTCCACTCCCCCCCACCCCCAGTTGCAACAGAATTCTACACTGACCTTTCACTTTTTTTTCAGCATTTATGGGTTGATAATTTTGGAAACCACCACTCCTGCTTGTGATCCACTCTCCAAAAGTCTGCTGCAGCCACTGCTGGTTGGTGCCACCCTGGGGCTTAAACCAAGGGCTCATGCAGAGCTAGGCTCTGCTCCCAGTGTTCTGTGATGAACCCTTCCTGTCCACCTACCGGGCTGCCTTCAGTGGGAGATTTGTTTCTCTCTGTCACTTTGTGGGTTCTGCAGCTCTAAAGTTTGTTTAGAGTCATATTTTATAGGTATTTGAGGTTGTTATGGAGGGAGCTCACAGAGTTTTCCTGCTTCTACGGTGCCATCTTGGCTCCTTGCCCCCCCTCTCCCCACTTTGTTTTTTTTATTTGTCACTAGTGTGTTGGAAATAGCTCAGACTGGCTTTAGCCAATTGTCAAAATTTCAGTATGAGCATTTATACCTTAGGAATTGGGAAATGCTTCAAATCAGAACTTGATTTGTTGTTTTGTTTATTGTCTAGACTTAAGAATATGGTAAAGAAGATGTTAAATATGCAGATAAAACTTCAAAGTGTGTTGAGTTTACTTTTCTTTTGCAGAGACCCAGTTGTTAAACATTTACCAACATATCAGTATCTCTCTCTATCCCTACTTGAGTGCAAAGTGGGATGTAATTAAGAGGCTCAGAGCTATTATTTGGGCCATAGGGTCCCTTCTGGCCATTAGAAGAGTTGAAAGAACCACCCCTCTCTCTTGTCCCTAGATAGTATTTATTGATTACTGAATGTTGTTAATTTATATTAGTTTAATATAATTTACTTTGCAAAGAAATGTGCCACAGAATCAGAGAAATTATTCTTAGAAGGCACATGAAGAGATCATCTGAATATAGAGATCATGTGACCAACAAGATCGCAAAATAGTTGTTTATTTCAAACTTATTCTACACTAAAACCTCAAAAGAAAAGACGTGTATGTCAGATATAGAGTAATTACAGCTGAAATAAAAAGATGAGAAGACAACTACTTCTCCAATCCCCCATTAAAAATTTCAACTAATATAATGGAGAATTTTAATACATAGAATTTCCTTACTCCAAGGTATCTCTTCCAACAGACAATTCCACATCCAATAATCACAGTCATGCTCAGAGGCTTTGACTCAGGGCCCAACTGTAGGGATGCCATATAGCAAAGACTCTGTTTAAGTCTCTTTTGACCATCCAAAAGATAGCACTGTTCCTTCCCAGTCTCAGAGGGAAAAGACCAGAGGAAGAGAAAAGGTGAAAGGGAAGCAGTACTGAAAGCCCCAGATTAGAGAATAATGAGTATCATGCATGAAGGAAATGGAATTGGAAGCCCAAATTAGCCCCATCCTATAGGAGATTATACAGGAAAAACCAATTGAATATATGAATTGAATATATCATGGAAAATCTCCCTAAAGAAATAGAAGCTCTGAGAGAATAACATATTTAGAACAAAAAGTTACTGAAGTAGAAGAAAATTTAGCAGAAAAGAAAGAAAAGAAAACAATATAAATAGCCCATATAAATTCTATACAAGACAAAGCAGTTGAAGACAGGATGTGTATAAATAAGTTAAGGATCTATGCTTTCACAGGCATTTTAAAAAATGTAATGTTTATTGCATTATAGTCTGAAAGGGATAAATTTAATATTTGTGCTTTTTTGCATTTGTTTGTGAAGTTTTTATACCCTAATACATGGTCAATTTTTGTAAAGGTTTCATATATAGCTGAGAAAAAAAGTACACTCCTTCCTAATCCCATTCAGTTTTCTCCAGATGTTTATCATATCTAACTTTCCTAAGATTAATCTCACTGACTTCTTTCTTATTAATTTTATAGTGAGATCTATCCAGCTCTTGACAGCAGAAAGTTTAGGGACCTCAGTAGTATAGTTTAGGTAACCAAATAATCCTTCAGCTATCTGTGCTCAATCTATTTTCCATGTCGGTTGTTTTTCCAATGAGATATTTCATCTTCTATTTTCATTCTTTTGACTGTGTGTGTGTGTGTGTGTGTGTGTGTGTGTTTGATGTCTCACAGAGTCATTTGCTTCACCTTGCACAATTTAATTTTAAAATAATTATTTTCTTTAGTGAACATTTGCTTATTTTTTTCCTTTTGGTCAATCATGCTTTTTAAGGAGTTCTTTTCATCAGTGAATTTTTTTTACCTCTTTTCCCATTTGACCAATTCTGGTTTTTAAGGTGTTACTTTCATCATTTTTTTTTGTGCCTCTTTTACCAAGGTGTTATTTTTCTTTTCATTATTTTCTTTCTTCTCTCTCAATTCTTATCTAATTTTTCTTCTATCATTCTTCTCTGATTTTGAATTTTATTTTTAATCTTCCAGAAATTCCTGTCAGGTTTGTATCCAATTTACATTTTCCTTTGAGGCTTTGCTTGTAGCTGTTCAGATTCATTGTCTTCTTCTGAGTTTGTGTCTTAATCTTCCCTGTCACCACAGTAGCTATTTACGGTCAGGTCCTTTTTTGTTCTTTGTTCATTTTTCCACCTTATTTCTTGATTTGGAACTTTATGTTAATGTTGGGCTCTATTCTTGGTGGAGGTGGGGTGGGATGGAGAGGTTTTGTCTTAAGCTTCAGACTTTTTCTCAATGCTAGCTTTGGGGGTTTGGAATTTTTTTTTTTGGAATACTTCCCAAGTGGATCTGGGGAGAAGGTGGACCACTGATTTCTGGTCTGTACTCTTGTTCTTATCCAGGCTGGTCCTTTGTTCCCTCAGGACTGTAATTAATATGTTCTTCAGGGTCACTGATTCCTTGGGGCCAGAAGCAATATTGCCCTCAGGGCTTCCACACCCTCTTGACTAAAAGTGCTCCTTTATATCCTTTAACTATAAACTAGAAATGGGCAAAGGTAATGGTATTGCCAAACAGAGTCTAGTCATTCATCCAGTATTAGCATAGGGGTATCTCACAATCTCTTTCTGACCAGTTGCTAGTTCCCTTTGGTATCTCTGGCTTGAGAGCTCCTGAAGCTGCTGCTGCTGTTTCTTTCACTACCACCTAGTTCAACTAAGAGTGTTTCATTCATAGGGATTCTGGGCCAGGCTTTAGATGAGAAACAGAAAATAAAAGGTGCTGCTAAAGAACATTCTCACAGGAAAGGAACTATATGACAGAATTAAAAGAGAGGGACCTTAAAATGGATTTTTGTCTGGAATGGGGGGTGGGAGTGCTGCACATTAGGAGTCTACCTTCTGGAAGATGGGGTTATAGTTTTGTGGAGAGTATTCCACCCTAGAAGTAGGAATGTATGAATCCTCAAATGCATATAGCATCCAAAATGCTGGAGGGGTCTGGGATGGAACCAGAGATAGGATGATGTGGATTTAAGAATAGAAACTCATCATGATAATGGTAGGAGGAAGAAGTGGATCTCATAATTTTAGATGCAGAATAACTTAAACCACATAACATAAGTCCAACCATACCATACTCCTTTCATCTGGTATTGCTTTCCTCATAAACTGATGTTATTATGAGCAATGCAAAACAGAAAAATAAAAAAAAATAAAGACAGGGTAATGTGTTCAAAGGCTTTAACATAAACACTGGAAAGAAAAAGGAGCTCAAATCTGATGCTCTTTATCCATAGGAAGGATGCAGAGACACTAAATAAGGAACTAGAAAGGTAATACAGTCCATGAATAAAGAAATAAAACTCAGTATTGAGTTAAAAGGAAGAGAAATAATAAGGAGACAAAGGAAAAGAAAACTTCTTGGGAAAAGGTGTAAAAACATTTACTTTAAAAAAGAGGTTGTAGAACAGGAATCTAGTGAAGATTTTGTACCACACATTTGACTGGGCATGGAAAGAAAAGAGGGAAAAGAACAGAAGGAATTGATAAACATGTTAAATGAAAAAAAGAGAAAATAAAAGTTTTAATAAATAAAAGAATTTGGGGTAGGGCAAGGATATGAAAGGGGGGGGGGGCAGAATTGGAAATGGCCTCTAGTTATACCTGATCAAACTAGTCTGAGAAAAATTAATTACAGGCATAGGGTACCGGTAAATGGAAAAGAGAATAAATTCAATATAAAATAAATAAATTAAGGAAAATATAAACTTAGCAATCATAACTTTAAATGTGAATGGATTAAGGAATCCAATAAAATGAAAGAAAGTAGCAGAATGTGTAAGGAAATAAGACACATAAATCTGTTGTATAAAAGGAACATATCTAAAATGAAGATACATGTGGAATGAAAATTAGAGGCAAGAACACAATTTACTATGCATCAGATGAATCTAAAATGCAGGAAGTTCAAAGAAAAACTAAAACTTTCCATTTTCAATTCTCACATTCTCAGCACTATGCTGAGATTATATTCAGTTTACCCTGTATACATCTTGTCCATACATAGATGTTTTTGTGTTGTCTCCCTCATTACACTGGGAATCTTTGAGCACAGGGATTCTTCTTTGCCTTTCTTTGTCTCTCTGTGCTTAGCACAGTGCTTGGAATGTAATAGGTGCTTAATAAATGCTTCTTGACTTGACTTATTTTTATCAAAAGTCATCACAAACAAAGCCTTGAAACTCTTTTTGATTAAATGGCTACATTGCTTAAAAAATTACCATGTACTCCTAATTTTTGCATATTTAATTATAAATTATGAACATATATTATTGTACTAATTATATATATATTTTTTTTCAAACAAAATGGACATCTAATATGAAGGAGGGTGAAATATTTTATTAATAAATATAAAATCATTTTTGTTCTCACTAAAATATTTTAGGAAGAACAATGATATTGAATGTATTTCATTAACTTTGAAAATCTTGTTTAACACTTTATAATACAGTAATTCAAAGGTCTGGTTTTGAATTCAGTTTATTTTATTACTTAGTTTTAATGGTTATTATAGTTGGAAAAGAGACATCACAATGATGTATCATTGGAAGACTGTGCATCATTGGGTACATTTACTAAACCATGGTTCACATTTTTCAATTCCATTTACCAATTATGCAAATATTTTTGTTGAAAGTCAGCAAATAAATTTCTATCTTTCCTCATGTCAATCAGTTGTTCTTGCAAACTAATGAGGTGTTGCATTTCATTTTTTTTAAACAAGTAAGCCCCAAACTCACTAAAATACTTTGTTTGGAAGACTTTTAAACAGGCTAGCAAATTCATTTCCATTATTTTTAGTGTGTAGATATGCATTTTTATGGGTGATATATTATTTTTTAGCAAACCAGAGAGGAAAGAGTAAGCTTTTAGGAAGAGAGGGTGGGTAACAGTGTCAAATGCTGCAAAATTCAAGAGAAATAAGGTTTTGAAAAGGTCATTCATTTTAGAAATTAACACATCATTGGTAACTTTGAATAGAGCAGTTTGGGCTGACTGAGGAGTCAAGGATGAGGAGGTTGAAAACCTGGAAGACTAGAAGGATAGTGGTGCTCTATATAGAAAATAGAGACATTAAAAAGAATCATAGTTTCAGACTGGGGAGGAATCTGTGTGGCAGTTAAATCGAACCCCCTCATTTTAGAGATGAGAAAGTGAGGACTAGACTTGACATGGGTCACCTAGCCAGTGTAAGTGTCTGAGAGGTCTTCCTGACATTAAGTCCAGCACTTTATCAACTGGGAAGAGAAAAGCAAGATAGTATAATGAAATTGGCACTACAGATTGCAATTGATCAACATCTGGTCATCTTGTGTTTTGTCCTACTGAAAATGAAAAGTAGGGAGCCTGTCTCTCACTCACCAGCTCTTGATGTAAAATGCAAAGTCCACCCCAATGAGGGAGATCTGCCTCAGTTATGAGATGATCTGATGGTATAAAATGTGGTATATTGGGGGAGGAAAAATTTTACCCAAAGTACCTAACCTATACAGCTACCATGTGTATCTGGATTGCAGTTAGCTTTTAAGGGCTAATACAAAGTTCAGAAGAAGAGAATTTTGGAGCTTACACAGCTACAGGAGGCTAGCTTCAAGAAGGGACAAAATGAAAGAAATGTTGCACTACAAAATGAGCAATGTGAAATCATAACAGAGAAGAAATAAAAACAATCAGAATTTGCAATACATAATTATATGCCAAAAAAAACCTGAGAATCATAAAAATAAGAATTGCTCAGAAAAAATTTAAAATACTCAAATGAAATGAAGTGAATATTGTCATTGTTTTGGAGACAAGGCCTACAAATGTCTCTCAGGAGAGGTTGGGAAATGACTTATCTTCCCAACTGCCAATTTGGAATCATTCTATGATTCTTTACCAATCATTCCATATCCTAATGGTGGTATTTAGGCTCCACTTTGGAGATCACTGATCTAGAATACAAAGTTTAAATAAATATAAAATAAATAAATATTAAAAGCATAAATATCCTTTACAAAGTACAACATGAGAATATGAATTAATACAGGGAACACAAGCAAAAAGCACAGATATAAATATGGGATTAATAACGACATATCAAATAATCATTGGATCAAAGATTAAACCTTAGAAATAAGAACAATATGAAAAATAATAATATAACTTAAGAAAATTTCTGAGAGGCAGTTAAATTGGTCCTCAGATGAAAAAAATTCTTTGTAAATATATATTAATAAGAGATTAGTTAAATTTGTCATTTCAAAAATTAGAAATCAATGAATGAGCAAAAACAAAATATGCACAAAAGGGGAAATCCTGAAAATTAGAGGAAAAATCAATACGATGGGGGAAGAGAAGCTATAAGATCGATAAACAAAAATGGAAGCCTATTCCCTGAAAAGACTAAAAGAATTGTAAATCTTTCAAAAACAAGTAGGAGAAAAATCAAAATGCCATTTAAAAAAAATGAGCAATGTGAAATCATAACAGAGAAGAAATGAAAACAATCAGAATTTACAATACATAATTACATGCCAAAAAAACTGACAATCATAAAAATAAAAATTGTTTAGAAAAATTTAAATACTCAAATTTATAAAATAAGAAACAGATCTTAAATAATATAATCTCCTAAAATGAAATTGAACCAGTTATAAATATATTACCAAAGAAAAATTTCTTGGTCTAGACAGATCTACAGATGAATTGTATTAAACATCTTAAAGGCAGTTAATACCTTTTTCTGTGCAACTTATTCTTAAAAACTGAGGATGAAAATCTCAACTAAATGCCTTTTATTAACCTAAGTAGTTTTAATATCCAAACCAGGAAAGAATACTTTTTTTTTAAAGAGAGAACTATAGACCAATGGCACTAACAAATATTGATGTAAAAATCTGAGATAAAATTCTATCAAAATGACTACAACAGCCTATCCAAAAAATTTATTCATTATGACAAGTTATACTTATATCAAAGATTAAAATATTGTTTAAGATTATTAAAGCAACTTGCATAATAATATTAAAGACAAAAGAACAAAAATTCACATTTATACCCACAGACACAGAAAAAAACCCCAAACTATTGATAAAATAGAATACATTTTATTCTGAATATCCTGTAAAGCATAGGTAGAGAAGAGTAGTTTTCCAGTATGGTTAAAGTTAACATCAAAACCCCAAACTAGAATTATTTTAACCAGGAAACACTAGGAAATTTCCCTTTATCCCTGTTATATCATAGTTGCAGAAATGCTAGCAATGTCACTGAAAGAAATCAAAGCCATCAGTGATATCAAAGAGAAATCTACTTATCCCTATTTGCTGATGATGTGATGTCTTACTCAGAAAACCCCAGAGAACTAGCAAAGAAACCCATTGAAACACTTATTAATAGTTTTAGCAGAATATACAATAAATCTTCCAAAAGAGATGATCTGCTTTAGATCCCTGACTTCAATCAGCCAGAATTAAGACCATTTTACAAATGAAAGTTTATATTTATAATGGTTTTAAGTTTGCACAATTATTTTCCCACACAATTGTGTGAGAAAGAGAAGCCATTTGTCACCCATTCTCCTTTTGCAGATGAGAAAAATTAGGCACAGAAAGATAATAGGATCTTTGAGGTAAAGCTAAATGATGCTTTTAGATCAACTGGCCCAATTCCTTCAGGGCCCATATTCCCCGTCCTCTTTACACCATATCAAGGTACCTGGGAATGTGTATTGTGGATGGCAAAGATGGAAAATATTTTGGAATCAAAACATGGAAAATTTTGATTGAAAAGCTGAAGTTTCATCTTATTTGGTAAATTCATAATGAGGGAGAAATGTTATATCAGATCCTTTGCTGAGGATAATTGAGATTGAGATAAGAGGAAAGCATTAGGGCACTTGAGACCTAAAGGAGATAGAGGGGGAAAATATGTAGAAAGAGAAGGCTAGAAGTATTGAGGACAAGTAACCTATTGTATCATTTTGTTCTTTATTTACCTCATGGTGTAATTGTGATCCCTTCATTGCTTAGCATGCTTCCAGAGAATAGTCCTTTGTTTTCCTGTGTCTTGCTTCCTCCCCCTTCAAAAAAGGATTCCAAACCCATCTACACAGAGTAGTAGGAATCTAGGTGGTATAGAGGATAACATGTACAGAACAAGGGTGCTGTACATAGATTTAGGGAGACTCAAATACAAGTCCTGCCTCAAGACACTTATTAGCTGTGTGACCCTGAGTAAGTCACTTAATTTCTTTGTTTCTTCCTTTGTAAAATGAGAATTATAATAATACCTACCTTCTAGGTTTGTTTTAAGATTCACAGGGAGGGGTGGGTAGGTGATGCAGTGAATAGAGCACTGGCCCTGGAGTCAGGACCACCTGAGTTTGAATCTGATCTCAGACACTTAACACTTACCAGCCTTGTGACCTTGGGCAAGGCACTTAACCCCAGTTGCCCTGCCTTCCCCCCTCCAAAAAGCAAAAAAAATCACAGGGGACAATGTATGTGAAATACTATACCAATATGTGCTGTTATTATTTGACAATAAGTGAGCTAGCAATTTCTTAGTCTGACAATCCCTGGGAATCATGGTGTACTCCAGCAGAACTCTGAGTCTGGAGACAGAGGAGCTGGTTTCAAATCCTAGCAACCTATGTGATCTTGGGCAAGTTATTTCTCTTCTAGTGGCATTAATTTTGTCATTTGTAAAACGTGCAGGAGATTTCAATTGGATGACTAGCAGAGTCCCTTCCAGGTCTAAATCTAAGATGGGAAGCCTATATCAAGTTTGGGCACTAAATAAGAATCCCATGAGATTTCCAAATTCCTGCCTTATGACCTGAGGTGTCTAAAAAGAACAGTATTATACAAATCAAATGAAAGTATTATTTGAAATGTACATTGTTACAGAGCTGATTATAGGGAAATAAAAGGGAAAGAAGAAATGTGGTTTTGCATTTTCTTATAAAGTACACCTCTATATTTAGACAATATTTTTTCCTTCCTTTCTTGGAATCACTTGCTTCTTAGGGCATATTTTTATTTGGATTTGATGGTACAGATGGTAAAGGGAAAGTGTGAGCCCCTTGGGGTGCTGTGAAAATGAGGGGGTTGGGGGCTAGAATGTATAATGAACAAGAAAATCCCATCTAGTAGGGAAAGGTGGGGGGATGAGTAGAAGAAATAATTTAGAAAATGAAAAACAAAGAGAAGAAAAATACTTCTTATGAGAATGATTGGATGATTATTATGAAAGGATCCATTAGCAACCTTAGGACAGCTACAGAATGGGATGAAATACTGCTATAAAGCTTTACAATTTCATCGATGTAGGGAACTTGTGGTGTGAGAACTCCCTTGCCTCAAGAAGATAACCTTCTATTGATTAATAGACAACTTCCTAGGAAATTGTGGGAAGTACACAGTGATAAAGACATACACCCTGGGTTACAGAGCTAATAAATGGCAAAAGTAGGATTGAACCCAGATCTTCCTGAAACTAAATATAATATTCTATCCACTACACCCTCTACCTTAAATTTATCCTCAAAAAATGAGGAGATAAATTTGGGGGCACCTAGGTGGTATTGTAGACAGAGTGTTGACCCTAGAGTCAGGAAGACCTGAATTCAAATCTATCTTTTTTTTTTTTTTAAAGCAATTGGGGTTAAGTAACTTGCTCAAGGTTACACGGCCAGTTATTATTTCTGGGTGTGGTGCTGAGTATCTGAGCCCGGATTTGATCCAGGTCATCCCGACACTGGAGCCGGTGCTCTTACTCGCTGAGCCACCTGGCCGCCCCTAAGCAATTGGGGTTAAGTAACTTGCTCAAGGTTACACGGCCAGGTGTTTCTGGGTGGGTGCTAAGTGTCTGAGCCCGGGATTCGATCTCCAGGTGTTCTCAACACTGGAGCCGGTGCTCTTACTCGCTGTGCTACCTGGCCGCCCCTCAAATCTATCTTTAATACTTACTAGATGTATGACCCTGGGCAAATCACTTAATATGCATTTGCCTCAGTTTCCTCACTTGTAAAAAGGAGATAATAATAGCATCTACTTCCCAGAATTGTTGTGAGGACCAAATGAGAATTATAAAGAACTTATCATAGAGCCTAACACATAGAAGGTACTATATAAATGTTAGCTATTGTTATTATTATTATCATTAATTATTACATGAGTTAAAAAAGAATGTGAATATAAATTCAAAGTGAGTAATTTATATGTTACAGATGGGTGATGTTTCATAGTATCTAACTCATTCCCTCAGGGAGTCCCCCATTCAAATAGCCAATCCCAACAGCTCAGACATGAAGACCTATCTGGATGCATTTTTATCTTTTCACGTGTGCTTTGCAGATACAGTGAAAGAACTGTTTTCAGGGACAGTCATTTGTAGAGACTCAAAAGTCTGAAATATGTTAAGAGCATGTAGATTCACTGCTAATACCCTCTAGCCCTAATCCTGTAACCAGCCATGCCACTCTTCCCCCAATGTGTTCTGAAGTCCCTCCCCTCCCACATGTCTTTTCCTGCTATCTGCTGTCCTGGGTTCTTTGCTTCACAAAGTCTTGCCCATCTTGCCCTAGAATCCAGTAGGAAGGGTCATTAGATATCAGATAGTCTGACCTCCTCATTTTATAATTGATGAAAATAAGGCTCATAAAGTGAAATGAACTTCCCAAATATTATACAGCAACAGAGCCTGAACCAAAAACCAACCATCTTGATTCCAGATTCAGCACTCTGCTGACCCCTGTCCAAGCCACACATATGGTGGGCAGAGGCCTTGGTCATTCATGCTGAGTTCTGGCATAGTGGACGTGGATAAAAAGGCAAAGTTAGAAACTGTTTGAATATGTGAATATCTTAGTGAAATGAAAGTGGAAGCAAACTGACCAATGATCAAGGAAAAAGAAAGGTTTTTCTTTCCCCTGAGGACTTTAGATATAGAGCCAACAGTAACATTTCTTTCTAAGTGCTGAGTGTTCTCATCCAAGCTGAGGCATTAAGTATTCCATTTTTTTTCCAGTGTGTGACGCAGAAATTGCTGACATTTCTTTCTCCAGTCAGTCCGAGGGAAGGGCCACCAACTGAGGGAGCCATGCAGTAAAGCTAAGACAGAGCAACAGGAGACACTTCAGAAGCAGATGGCAAGCGGAATGATACATCTGAGATGCTGACTTATTCAGAGACTGAACTCGAGAATTTGAGGATTTTTTTTTGACAAATAAGGTAGTACAGGCAGACACTGAATAGGGAAGAAATTATTTTTTAAAAATCAGTTGTGGGGAGAAAGGAAGTATAATATATATTTTTAATCTGCTTGTATGGCTGTGTAGGCTATCCTGTCATCATTCCAATGTATTCAGTAGATTCTATTCCCTCCTAGTGGCTTTATGTCCTCAAATATACAGTTGAAATTAAAAAGAAGCTATTGCTTTTATTTGAGTTATTATCCCTGGAATCATAGGTTAACCTGAGCCCCCTTTGATCATCTCTTTGAATTTGTAGTCTTTGTAGATGGAAGAAATTCAGTAATTTTCTTTATTTGGTCTAATTTCCTTTTGAGTTAAAAAAAAACACTTACTGTCAAGTTTAATTAGGATTTGAGAACTAACTGGCATCCTGGAATTTATAGTTCAGAGGGGCAGGGCTTCCTTCTTAGCCTGGAGAGTAAATTGGGACTATCATCATAGCTGGAAGGTGGAACTAAGTAGGATGTAAGTGTTCTAAAAGTCATTCACAGTCCTTGAAAGACAGAGAGGCAGGACTATAAGGGCAGAGCAACCGAAATAGTAGAGAGTCTGCATCCCCAGACTCACCTGGGACTTAACAAGCTGAGCTGGAAAGAAGCGGCAACAATCAAAAGGAAAAACTGAATGTGATGTGGGCCATTAGGCCATGTAAATATCTCTGAAACAGAGGACTCAGACTTGGGCTGAATCTATAGTTTTTCTTGCCCTTTCAAGACAGGGGGCAGTTGCCCCAAAAGGTCAGCTCTTTTCCTCAATTTCTGTTTCTATGGCTATCTAATAATTGATGCTATAATATATTTAACTCATTCTTTAACCTAAATATTTCTTGTATCCTGAGTTTGCCATGAATATAAAGAGGACAGCAATTAGCTAGAAATACACACTACTTTAAATAACCATAGTGAAACAAACTCATACCTGAATTTTAAGAATTTTTCTAATTGGGGGCTCTGAGCTATTGTGCTCATACTAATAATTTTTGTCTCCATGAAACAGAAGAGAAAGGGGCACCTGGACCCGAGGAACATTCTTTATATTACACTCAGAATAATAGTAAGCTTGCACTTGCAACATGGCATGATTAATTAAATTTCTTCTCACTAGTTTGAGAAAGGGGGTTTAAGTCAGGTGAGGTTTAAATGAGATTCACTTCTGCCTCTTTTAGAAGGGAGAAGAGATCAGAAGGGAACTAAAAGTTGTTTAATACATTCTGTATGATCATTTTTCAGTTGTGTCTAACTCTTTGTGACCCCATTTGGAGTTTTCTTGGAAAAGATACTGAAGTGGTTTGCCATTTCCTTCTCCAGCTCATTTTACAGATGAGGAGACTGAGGCAAACAGGATTAAGTGACTTGCCCATTGTCACAGAGCTAGGAAGTGTCTCAGGTCAGATTTGAACTTATGTCTTCCTGACTCTAGGTCCTGTACTCTATATTCACTTCCCTACCTAGGTGTCCCTGTATAATACCACCTGCCAATGTTATATAAATAACAGGTAGATCTATTTTTGCCCAGGGAAGACATTCGTGAAATGGTTCTAGGGGAAGGAAATTAAAACCTTTCTTTCAGATACTCTTGGTATTGTGAATTTGTGATAGATCCATATATTCAGAGTTGTGATCCCTATAGTTGATGATCGGCATTTTTCCAAGGATTCATCTTCCAGCAGCTCTGTTGATGACAAAAATAGCTTATTCCTAAATCATTTCCTTCCTTTGAATGTGCACAATATGGACCAGTGAACTTTAATAGTAAGGTGACTACAGATGTCTGATATCCAGAGCATAGATTGAATCTAAAAAAAGCAAGTAAGCACATAAAGGTGAAGAATGAAGTAGAGATCTTAATTGCAAAATATAAAATATGAGAGCTATACTTATTATAGTTGTAAAAGAAACCACGAATTATCTGTAAAACAGAATAATAAATCAATCAAAAATCTTTTATTATTTTTTATGTGTCAGGTACTGTTACATACTAGGGATACAAAGGAAGGCAAAAACTTGTTCTGCCCTCAAAGAGCTCGCTTTCTAATGGAGGAGGCAACATGCAAATACATATGCACTAACAGATGTTCTTGGGCAGCTAGGTGACTCAGTAGATAGAATGCTAGGCCTAGATTAAGGAAGACTCATCTCTCTGATTTCAAATCTGGCCTCAGACACTTACTAGCTATAAACCATTACAAGTCACTTTACCCTGTTTGCCTCAGTTTCCTCATCTATAAAATGAACCAGAGAAGGAAATGGAAACTACTTTAGTATCTTTGCCAAGGAAATCCCAAATGTGGTCATGAAGAGTTGGATATGAATAAAAAATGTCTGGATGACAAAACAGCAGTGGCAGCAACAGCAGCGGAGGAACTCTTATCTCAGTCTCTTGGGGCCAGGCCTGCTATAACACCCCACAATCCCTCATAGTACCCTGACTGGCTTGTGGAATATCTATTTCTCTACTCTCCTTTGCTTAGGTTTTCATTGAGTATATTCCTCCTATTTGTTAGGAGTACAGGGGAAAGGGAGACTAGCATCTCCGGTTCCATTTAACCACTTAACATCAGGAAGTTCTACAAAGAAATATTTACTTCACAAATATGGATTTATATGAATATATGAAATGGCAAACCATTCCAGTATCTTTGCCAAGAAAACCCCAAATGTAGTCATGAAGAGCTGCTCACAACTGAAATTACTGAAGAAAAATGCAAAGAGATACCTACCTTCCAGAAAAATAGGAGATAATCACAATGCTTGAGTATATGTCTTCATATTTTGACCAATTTTGGTGGGACCTTTTAAATGAGACATCAACAAATTGGCCTATTTCAAGGAAGATTAAGCTGGGAGGTTAATGGTCAGAAGTCTGGACATGCATTGTTATTCTACTGTAAAGCCAAGCACGAGGAGCTTTCCAGAGGACTGCTGCTGTGAACAGCTTCAAGGTTTGATTACACAGTATAGTGAACTCTCTATTTATTCAGTAACAAACTAAGACAAAACATTCACAGAAATCAAAGTACAGCGTTCACAATGTTATAGCATAAAAGTTATCACTGAAGTGGCCATATAGTTTTCACCAAAGTGGTCACCTAGTTTTAAACAAAGTACATTCATTTAGTAACTCAATCATTTAGTAAGTGCTTAATTCAATCCTAACAGTCACAAAGTACAAAGGTCAAAGTTCTTCACCCCTTGGTCACATTGTTTTAATCTCTCAGCCAAAAAGTCTTCTTTCTTCTTAATTGGAGATTAGTTTCCAATCATCCTTAATTCAATAATGCTGAAGAGTATAGGATACAGAGTGCAAAGGTCAGAGTTCTCCACCTCTAGGTCAGAGTAAATCATAATCTTCTCAGTCTGCATTAAATACCCAAGAAGGGGTCTTTTCTTCTTGACTCAAGGCAGCTTCCATGGTTCCTCTTCCATGGTCCCAGCTCCTGCCCAAATGTATGCAACTGTCACCTGAGTTCAAAGGCAGACAGCTCTCAGTTCCTTGTCCAGCTGCTTGTGCAGTTCCTGTTCCATATTGAAGCTCACAATGTCTAGTCCACCTCAAATCCTTCACAGTTTCCATTCCTGGGAAGAAAAAGCTTAACAAAGCCATAATAACATCCATTCACATTGCCAGAATCTTCATCAATTCACTTTCTGCCTGTGAAATCAACATAGACCCAAAAACAAGGTCTGAGGAATCAACACAAATCATTAGTATAGTCCCAGGACCTCTGAAAATGTCAATAAGACCTTCCTCCAGGATTTCTGTAAACATACAACAAGAAAATCCTCTTTCAGGGCTTCTGAACTTGCAGTAAGGTACCAGGGCTTCTGTAACAACCGCAATATCCTCTATCAACAGATGAATCTGACAAAGTAACATCAAAACAGACAAAGTACCAGCACCACAGCCATGCTTCCTCCCAGTTCTCCTATCTTCTCATTTATCAATTCTTCTCAGTTCTCTTTTCAGTACTTCTCAGTGTTCAGTTCTGCCACCACAAGTTCTGTTCTCCATTCAGTTATTAATTTGTAGCAGTTCTCAGGATCTTAGCAGTTCTCTCTCTCTCTCTCTGTCTCTCTGTCTCTCTCTCTCTCTCTCTCTCTCTCTCTGTCTCTCTGTCTCTCTCTCTCTCTGTCTCTCTTAGCAATTCTGGCTCTCAACCTTGGGCTTTTCCTTATATATATGGTATTAGCTCCTCCTTGTTCTTCCCCTTCCTATTACATCAGCAACTTCCTCCCACTGTGGGATTCACAAGCTCTGGATCTTAATACCTGATACAATCATGAACTGAAAGAAGGTGCTAACTACCTGTTGGATTGCCAGTACAAGGGGCAGGGAAGACCTTTAAATCACTATTACCATTACTAGCACACTTTCTGTATGCATAAAACCAGGTCATGTTAAGATAATTAATAGAACTATGGATCATTAAACTAGAGAAGAGAAGATTTAGGCAACATTTAATAATGTTCTTTAAATATCTGAAAGACATTTCATATATTCATATAAATTAATTTCATATATTCATATGAATTCAAATAATAAACATGCAGACATTTTCCCTAATACCTTGAGGGCATCCTTTCCCCTATACTAACGTGGCCTCTGGCTTAGTAGATTCAAAACTTAGCTCATTTTCTATATACTTAACTGTATCTACTTTATAGGAACATTTGATTATGTTCAATGCAATTCAGTCAAGAAGTATTTTGGAAATTGTAAGATATGAGTCATCATCATCATCTAGTCTAGCATTCCATTCTATATAACCAACCCTTCGTATGATACATATGATATATGGTCATCCAAACTCTTCGTGGCTACATCCAGTGAAGGGTAACTCATTTCAGCTCATTCCAATACAGTTCATTCCAAAAAATAAAAATCTTTTCAAAAGTCCCCTTGAAACTTTTATGCACTGGTTTTGATTTTGCAATCTGGAGTCATCTAGATTTTGGTCATCTTGCTTTCACCTGCTAATCCTTCAGATATTTGAAGAACACTATTAAATGTTGCCTAAATCTTCCATCCACTGCACCACCTACCTGTCCAAGGTATTTTCTTAATATAATCTACTATTACATTAGCTTCTGAGTACTTTCTTCACACTGTTAACTCATATTTAGCACAAACTCAACTAAAATGTATGCACACAGCTGCTGAACCATGCAAGAGCATGCCCTCTTGTGCCTTTGGACATGAGCTAGTATTTTTATTAAAATTTCTTCTCAAAACAAAAGTATCTCATGAAATAGTACAATTTTAAAAATTCAGATAAAACAGTTCACAATATAGTCACAAATCTGTCTCCCAAAAATAAACACAACCTCAAGGAGAAGAGTGGGCACACATAGGGATCAAATTTGTAGGAACACATATGGTACTCACATAGGGAAGTGCAAATGCATGTCCCTGACAAGGGGTCAGGGGAAATGTAGTCTTCTGATTCCACAGAGGTTAGGAAATCATTTTCACAGAATGATAATAACTGCTTTTAATACAATGGCAATTTAAAGATTTAAATTTGTGAAGCCCTTTAATACAATATAGTATTTAAACTTCACAAAGATCCTGTAATTGGGACAATTACAGACATTTTTGATATAGGCAAAACTGAGATCCAGAAGAGTTCAGTGATTTGCCTGTAGTCTCTATAGCTTGAGAGTGTCAGAGGCAAGATTTAAACCCAGTTTTCTGCAGTCCAGTTCTTGTCACCCAAAGTGACCATGGCTTAACCCATGAACAGTGTTTATGTTTTGTATTGCTGCTAACTCACTGTGTTCTATCTGGCCTCAGCCTCCTATTTGCCAAACTTTAGGTTTGTTGACTGGACTAAATGTTTTTTGATCCACAGACCTCTTCATTTTGCCAATCTCTGGTCTAATTGTTGGTTCAGTTCCCTGGAATGGAGGGTTGATGCCTCTGTGTTTACTGAACCTTTGGCTGGCTAGTAAGTGTTTGAAAAATCATTGTTGACTACTGAGTGAAGACCCTGTAGACTAACGTACCAGTTCTACTGTGATAGAAAACCTCTGGTTCTTTTTTCTTTCCCGTAAAATTGTGCCAAGCCAGGTTTCCCCTCCTCCTCCATATCCTGTACTAATTTCAAAAAAAAATCTAATTATAGCAATTTATATTTATCTCTGCTGAACGATATCTTGTCTAGTTGGGTCAAACATTTAAGCCTGTGCAGATTGTTTGAAATCTCACTTCTATTGTGTTTTGGATTAACTCTATCTACTACCTTTGCCTCCTAATGGTTAAATATAGAAAGAGATCATTTTCCCCCCAGTATAGATTGAACTGGATGGCCAATGAGGCCTCTTTCAACACACTATTTTGTGAATCTTATCTTGACTCCCAATTGTGCCCTTTCTATGACACCATGAAGTATGGGTGAGACAAAAGTCTTATCTTCTCTTCTTCCATACCTACAACTTCACTTACTATCCATTTTGTCCCAATGTTAGTTCTATCTGCTCTTTTTGGATATTTTGAAATAGTAGGAAGAGTTGGCAGTTACCCTTTGAAAATCTCAATTCCCTGGCATCATGGGAATTTGCCCAGTTTATATACAGGAAATCCAACCTGTCTTCCATCTGTCTTTGTGTCATGTTTGAATCCACTGCTGGCATATGTGACATACACCATATTACCTTGTTTCTGTCTGACTGAGAACCTCATCTTTACCCATTACTGAATCTCAGCTACACTCCTCCAGACATTTGGCAATTGGACCAGAAAAGTTTAATTCCCCCAGCTTTCCTTGAGTTAGATAAGCTTCACTGGAGACCTTAAAAAAACATGCACAATTTGCTCAGTCTGTCAATCTGACCAGGGAGGCTCTGGAGGCTGTGCCCCACACAGCCTGCTGCCTTGACCCCTGGCTGGGGATGGATGGGTCCATGATTGGAGCAGAACAGGTGTATCAGGAAAAGGAGTCTGAGAACAGCCAGGCCAGTGGAATGGACAGTGTTTCCCCAGCTTTAGGAAGGAAGGTGATAGAGATTGATGTGAAGAATATGAAAAGCTGAAAAGGTCAAAAGGACACAAAAGCATATGAAGGCTCAAGTCTGGGGGAAGGGCTTTATCAGGAGTTCTACAAATTAGGAAATGCATAATAGTGAGGAAGAATTTACATGCTCCATTTTTCATAGTACATTTGAAGATCCTTGAGTACTACCATGCTCCTGAACATTTTGCAGAAATTGTCTGGAAAATGTTTTTTGGGAATATGGTAACTTTTATATGTGGAGACCTATAAGAATTCCACTTTTGTTATAATTATGGAAGCCCTGTCAAAATTCCTGGAATTGATTATTTACTTATAGAATGCTATTGTCAAAAAATACCAGTAAGAAGGAGGTCCAGATAGTGTCACCCATTCTGAACACTGCATACAGGTAGTAAATGTTTACTGCCTGGTCAAATGAAATAATATTTGTAAAGTGCTTATTGTGTTACTTGTACACAGTCATTGCTAAATTAATGTTTCTTCCCTACTTCTTCCTCTCCCCCTTCTGTATCAGACCATCAACTTGTTTGTAATCATTGCCTTACAATAGATCAGCATCATGGTCATCCCACAGATGACTTTCTTAGCATCAATTTGAAAGAAAAGAACACTCTCCAAGCACTTCTTGAAAAGTTAACTGAAAATCAATGTTTGCCTATTGAAAAGTTAGAGGAAAAGAAGTCTCATTTTCAGAAAATTATCCAGTGATAAAGAAATTTTCCTCCATTATTTTAAGAAGCTCAATGATATAAGGACCCTCACTCAGAGTTGCACAGCTATTAAATATCTGAGGCAGGATTCAAACTTGAATATTCCTAATTTCCAGTCCAATGCTCTAGCCATTCTATAACCTATGTATCACTTCACAATAAAACTCTCTTCTCACAAAACCCTTCCTTAAAGCAAAGGCAAACTAACAGAGTGATGGCATGTGATAGTGTAAGTCAACATTCTAGGCCAAGAGGAGGGATATATGTTTTAGAATCACAGAATTTTAGAATTTGGAGCAACCTCAATGGCTATCTAGTCTAATCTACATACCCCTAAATAATACCCTCCACAACAGGGATGCCAAACTTTGATTAAAAAAAAGGATCTCTGTGGGCTGCATATTGAATTTAAAAACCACAAATTAATATTATCTATGTTAGATTGTATTTTTTTGTTAAATATTTCTTAATTATATTTTAATCTGGGTTGGCCCTGCTGCAGTTGTTACAGCCCAAAGGCTTTGAGTTTGATACCTTTGCTTTACAACATGCCCAGCAAGTGATCATCTTGCTTGAAAGGGAATCTTTTATCTGTCCTTTCATAATTTGACCCCTTCCTACTTTTCTGGTTTTATTACACCTTACCACCTTCCAAGTACTCTGTGATTCAGTGATAGTGGTCTTATGCCAGTTCCTTCCACAAGACATGGCATCTCTTGACTGTGCATTTTCACTGGCTGTCCCCATGTCTGGAACTCTCATTAGTAAACATGGTAGAATCCCTCTGATATAGGCAAAGCAATTGGTGGGCAGGTGGAGTGGTTGGGAGAGTGACTTGGGTAGAGAATGAAGGGAGGATGAGAACTACATAGATTCATCTCAGATTAATCTTCATAGGGGTGACAACTAAATCCAAGGGAGGTGATGGTAGCACCGATAACGGATGTAGGGAAAGGAGAGGGTGGGAAGAGGTGTACTCAGTTAAAATTCTTTAAGGTCCTGACTGTGCCCTCCTTATCAAAGCTTTGTCATGTCAGTTCTTAATAATGTGGCTTCACCAATGCTTTTGACAACTTACCATCATGATTTTAAGGTGGTTTACCTCATAGCTCAAAAGGGGGTCTAGTATAGACAAGAGAAGGATAATGACATAAATGAAGTAGGGCAAGTCTGAATAATTCATTAACAAAATAAGAGTAAATAATAGATAAGATTAAAAGTAGATTCAGTGGATAACCCTGAGGTTGGAGAGAAGAAACACCAAATTTAAGATCCCTGACAGCGACTTCAGATGACCATGTTCTGGTTATGAACATTCTGATGCAATAGTAAGTAAGTGCAGGTTTTGGAGAAGGGAAAAATCATGGTGTTTTGTGAATCATAAATATATAGAATATTCTGGAATACAGGGTGGTAAATTAATTGAATCTGATTTATGCTACCTCTTAGTTTGATTTTTTTTCCATTTATACAACTGTAGCCATTTTATATATTATTATGGTTCTGCTTTATTTGGAAAGAATGCATTTCTTTTTTAAATTAAGTTTTAGCTTTTTAGTGAACAGAAATCTATTTTCTCTTCCTCTTACCACTTACCTCATTGGGAAAAAAACCCCAGAAACTCTTTGTAAGGAATATTCATAGTTAAGCAAAGCAAAGTCCTTCATTGGCCATGGTAAATGTATAAACACATATGTGTATATACATATATGTTATATATGTATATGTTAGTATATAAACACATGTAGATATGTGCATAGTATATATGTGTAGTATGTATCTATGTTTGTATATACACATATGCATTCATATATACATCCATCATCTTTATCTTAGATGTTTCATCAGGATCCTCTGGAAAGATGTATTGTCATTTTGTCAATTACAATTCCTATAGCTTTGAAAGTTATTTGCTTTTGCAGTGTTGTTGATGTATAAATTGTCATTGTGGTTGTACCCATCTTATTTTTCATAATTTTAAGTACAGTGTCTTAAAGAACTTGATTTCCAAACTAGTCTTTAAAAAGTAAGCTTCTCATAATTCTAGAAAGCAAATGGCTGTATCTTTCGAGAAAGCATTTTTGAAAGACTTGTTTTTCTGGGTCAGTGAGAAAGTTATCACCTTCACATTCAGAGCTCTCCCTTTATCCTCTGCTTATTGGGAACATGATGCTTGTGAAATGGTCTGTGTAATAAAGGGATATTTTATCTTTCTAGCTCTTCCCTCATGACTTTTATTTTTAAAGAGTTTGGAGATAAAGAAATGGGTAATCAATTAAAATTCTCTTTGGCCCTGACTGTGCCCTTCTCATCAAAGTTTTGTCATGTCACTTGTTATAATTGGGATTTCAGTGATTTTTTTGACCACCATGAGAAAACTGATGGTAGTGGTGGGAGGGCAATAGAGTATATCAATGGTATATTATATAGAGGAGAGATTAGTCTTATTCTTCTTGGCCCCAAAGAGCAGAACTGGGAGCAATGTATGGAAGTTTCATAGAGACAAATATAGGTTTGATGTCAGGAAGAGCTTCCTGATAATTAGAGCTGTCAAAAAGTAGAATACCTTATTTGGGAGTTAGTGAGATTTCTTTGTTGAAGTTCTTCAAGGCAAAGGTTGTATGGTATTCTCTTGGCGAGAGATTGTAAAAGGGATTTTTGTTCAGAAATGGGTTGACTAGGGGCAGCTAGGTGCAATGGATGGAGCACAGGCCCTGAAGTCAGGAGAACCTAAGTTCAGATCCATCCTGAGACACTTACTAGCTGCATGACCCCAGACAAGTTCTTTAACTGTCATTGCTGAAAGATGGAAAGAAAGAAAGGAAGAAAGAAAGGAAGGAAGAAAGGAAGGAAGGAAGGAAGGAAGGAAGGAAGGAAGGAAGGAAGGAA
>NW_027187378.1:3509144-3524452 GCF_028583685.1 Petaurus breviceps papuanus
AAGGAAGGAAGGAAGGAAGGAAGGAAGGAAGGAAGGAAGGAAGGAAAGAAGGAAGGAAGGAAGGAAGAAAGAAAAAAAGAAAGAAAAATAAATGGATTGACTATATGGTAATGAAATTCCTTTCATCTTAAAACTTCTATGAATGTGAGAGTGGAAGCATGGTATTGTAAAAAAAAACAAAAACTCTAGAACTAACCTCATAAAACCTACATTCAAATATGTTTCTGCATATGATCTGTGTGAACTTGGCAGGTCATGACAATCAATCAATTAGTCAACAAACACCTTTCTTAAGTACCAGACACTGTGTACTACAGATTAAATGTACTAGTGAGACATTCCCTACCCTCAAGAAGCTGACATTTTATCTGGGTTTAGGGCTGGAATACATTTATACAAATAAATCAATCCAGATTATCTGCAAAATAAATATGTGTTGGAGGAGGGGGGGACTAATGACTGAGGGCGTGAGGAAAGGTCTCTTGAAGTAGGTGGCACTTGAAGTACTGAATGTTCTAAGAGGCAAAGGTAGGAAGGGAGAATATTTCAGGCATGGGGGAAATAGCCCCTGAAAAGGCCAGCTCCAGGAGATGGAATGCTGCATAGAGGAACAGCCAGCCAGCCATTCTGGCTGATGTGTAAAGTTTGAAAAAGAGAGTAATATATTATCAGTCTGGAAAGATAGGATGAAATCAAACTGTGGGGCACTTTAAATGTCAGAGTAGTTTGCCTTTCATCCAAGATGCACTTCTCTGGTCTTAATTTCCTCATCCGTAAAATGAGTGCTGGACACCATGTTCTTTAAGGTTTCTTAGAGTTCTATAGCCCGGGTTTTATACACATAGAGGGAACATTCTGAGAATATTTCACATATGAAGGAACTTAATAAAGAGAAGTTAATGCACTCAAGATAATAATAATTACTGACATTGATGTACCACTGTCAGGGTAGCAGGTACATATACATTATTCACATACATTGGTATTCCGTCTGAGTCTCAAGGCAGTCCTGTGAGGCAAGTACTACAGGGATTGGTATCTCCATTTACAGATGAGGAAACTGAGGCTCAGAAAGGCTAATTGAGTTACTTATTGCCACCCAGGTAAAAAGTGTCAGGGAAAGAATTTTAATTCAGGACTCTCATAACTCCAAGTTTATTTATGATTCCTATACTATGTTGCCTTTCAAGGTAAAACCACAAGTTATGACAGACATCAGTAGAACTCTACCATCTTGATGACCTTGATCAAATCACTTAAGCTCTGTAGGCCTTATTTTCCTCATCTGTAAAATAAGGGCATAGGACTCAATGACCTCTAAGGATCCTTCCAGATCGAAATCAATGCTCCTTTAATCTCTGATACTAGAATCTTCAGATAGAGCTCAGCTTTTTTATCTTATGCTAATGAACTAATAACTGGACCACCTTACCATATAGTATATTTCAAAGTCATATTTTAAATCAATCAATAAGCATTTACTCAGTAGTTTATTGATAGAGTCCGATATTTGCTATGGAGCTGTAAGAGAAGGCAGGGATCCTTCAAGGAGGAAACAAAAGAGCTTAGTGGTCTGTTTTAAATAAAGATAAAATATAAAATATAGCATCCTGGGAAAGTTTACTACATCATACCATAATGTAGAAAAACTCTGGGATGGCCCTATACCCAAAGCAATTCAATTCCAAATCTTTCCACTGGGATTGTGCCTATCCCTTTCCCTCTTTAAAAGAAAAGGAGAGAAAGAAAAAATTCCATGTTACTCCTGCCTAAAAGGGCTAGGACTATGACAAAAATGAGTGAGGGTTTTTTTTTTAATAATATTCAGACATTTTGCTCCAAATTAGTTTTCTAAAAGCCTGTAATCCTAGGGCAATCTTTGAAGGCCATTTGGCTTCCAATAGGAATGTAGTTTCAGTGTCCTTCTATCTCCTTTTAAGAAGTTTCGTTCACTGAAAAGGAAGCTTGCTAAATAACCTAGTCCTTCTTGCCAGTCACCCATTCCTCGGTTGATTAGGAAAGCAGACTTTAATCCAACATCAGCCCATTTGAAAGCCACCTCTGGCTGTTGGCTGAACGAATCACAAATGACATACTTCAAATCTTGCTATGGCAGATTATCCTGTGGGGTACTTTGCTTATTCAGAGGGAGAAATAATATCTTCCTAAGTCATACTAGGTGAGAAGCTGGTGATTTTTAAAGTCCTGGAGTTTTAGTGGAGTAAGTACAACACAGGAACATCTGGCAGGCAGGGAGGAAGGGATGATGATGGGATTTAATGTTGTAATATAGTTAAGAAATGCCTGCCCTGATAGGAACCGTGTTTTGAAGAATGGAATTTTACAGCTTACAGAGAGCAAAATATATTTTCAATATTCTGTGAAGCTATTTGGAACTATCCAGCTTTAAAATAGGAGAGTCTGCTGATCAGTTAAAATTCACAGCAAAAGTAAGAGGACCATGGCAGATCGATCAATATTTTAGTTTTGAAGTCTTGAGTTTAATTTGTAATTTGCAGCTAAGCATGCAAGAAAAGAGAAAGTCAAACTCACTAGTGTTTGGAGGAAAATAATCAATATAATAGCAAACATGCACACCTGATTCTCCTCCTCCTCTTCTTGCTGTTAGCAGGGGTTCTTACCCTTTTAGTTTTGTGGACCCCTTTGGCCATCTGGTGAAGTTTGTGAACCCCTTCTCAGCATAATGTTTTTTAAAAACATAAAATAAAATACATAGGATTGCAAAGGAAAGCAATTACATTGAAAAAGTCATCTAAATATATTTTTAAAAGTTCACGGGACCCCAGGTTAAGGACCTTTCCTAGAGCCTGGCATCCATTCCTGGTTTTTCAACAGATGGAAGAAGATGCTGGGCTCAAGAAAGCCCAATATCTGGATGCAACCCAATCTCTGTACCCCTAGAATAGCACAGAGACAGCAGTTGGGATCAGATAACATCTATAAATTAATGTGGGCAAGTTGCCAAGTTGCAGGGACAAAAACAGCTTGAGTTGAGGAAGAGAGCTGTGGAATAGTGTTTGATTTATTGTCTGGAGGACTCAATTTCCTTGTGTTCCTACTGAGTGGGTAAAAAACTGTTCCAGTGTTTCTCTAACCACCTTGACATTCTGAATTAACAGCTGGATGCCAACCAGTAACATGGCAGGATGTGTTGTTCCCATTCCACAAGAGTCCTAATAGATCCCAGCTCCTGATGACTCTAGGAGGTGGATTTTTAAAGTATGGGGAGGAGTAACTGACCAATCAGAGAGCAAGGACCAAATGAGTGTGGAAAGGAAGTGTTTTTTTTTTCTTTTTTGGAAGGAGAGATTGGTAAAACTTTTTATGCTTTCCTGTCCCCAGCTCTAGAAATATCGTATCTGTGTTTATTTCCCACCCCCGAGGAAATGTACAAAAGGCAGTTCGTCTTATAGACTAGCAATGGTCTCTCTAGTTTGTACAGTTGCTGAGTCTTTCCTGGGGGCAGTTAGGTGGCACAATCCATAAAGTGCTAGGCTTAGAATCATGAAGTCTCTTCCTCCTGAATACAAATCTGGCCTCAGACAATTACTAGCTGTGTGACACTGGACAAGTCCCTTAACCCTGTTTGCCTCAGTTCCTCTTCTATAAAATGAACTGGAGAAGGAAATGGCAAACCACTCTAGTATCTTTGCCACAAAAACTCCAAATGGGGTCACAAAGAGTCAGGCACGACTGAAGAGACTCAACAACAAAAGTCTTTACTAAGGTTGTCTGGCTGCTGTGAAAAAAAACTGTGTCACTAGTAGCTGAAGGGACATTGGGTCCAAAGGGAATGGTCCCCTCTTCAATCAAATAAATCACTGTGATGAAGACAGGAAAAAACAAACCTTCTTACTTGTGTACCTGGGTTCGGATCCTGGACCTGCCATTTATTAGTTATATGACTCTGGATTGCAATGCTCTGAGATTCACTTTTCTCATTTGAAAAAAGGAAGAATATTTTAATTATACTACTGACCCGCACAGAGGCATTATTAAGATCCACTGAGATACTGTTGATTAAAATACTATAAGACTATTCAAATTTGAGGTACTGTTTTTTATTATTATCAGTACCATCTCCCACCACCAACACATTGTCACTTGAGGGGGTTAGTTAATTCATCGGGGCACTTAAATGAATACAGTAGTAATGCATTAGATCTTATTCCTTTATTTCTTTCTGTTCAAAGCTCAGGAATATTGGGTGGGAAGCTTAGTGCAATGGAACCAAATGTCCTCTGGCCTGTTCACTTGGCTAAAAGTCATTTTACATATCCAAAGTGGGACATGACATTGTCACAATGATAAGGAAAATGGTGAGTGGATAGAGATATATTTTAGAGAACTACAAATGATTAGAATGCTTGACATAGTTTCCCTACCCGATAAAGGGTTATTAAAAATCTAGGGAGTGAAATCCTGCAGTTAATTAGAGTTCTGACTGGCTGAGTCTCTAAGGTGTACCATACCTTGAGAGATGCAAATGACTCCACAGAATTGTGTTAAGAGACTTAATACTGGAGAGACACAGGAAAAGAGGCACTTGTGATTTAATGCAGGAGACAATTAGGGCCCAATTCAGCCAAAAAGAAAATCATGTTTTTATACTGTTTGAGGTTCTTACATGCTTACCCTGCATGTCTCCACTGATTCTGAATTAATTTTGCATCTCGACTCATTCAGATCCCACCTTTTTTTCCTCCCTAGAAATGGGCATAAGATTCTTTTTTTTTTTTCTATTTTTTTGCAGACAAGATGCCTTTAATGGCAAAATCCTCCAGGCTCCATAGGAGCTGAAATGTATTGAATTAGAAATGTTGTCTAGAGAAGATATATCCATCTTAGCTTTGTTCAAATGAGTCTTCAAATGCATCTGTATTACCCCCTGTGTCCAATCCTAGGTTCAGCCTAACTGTTTGGGGTTGGTAATTATTCAGTCCTTCTCTCAAGCACCCTCCTGATAAGTTACTCTATTGCTAGGCAAACCAGAGACACAAATCCAATGGCAAAGAATTTAAAACAGGAAAAAACCCACAAATAAGGAGAGGATCAAATGATAAAACATTCTCTCTACTAAAAAAAAAAAACAGATACAAATCTCCTGTAATTTCTGGGGAATTATAATCCAATTCCCCTTCAATCCCTCTTCCTCTCCAGGATAGCAGGAGGGTACTGTCACTTTGCAACAGTAAGACCAAGCAATGGAAGATTAGAATGAGATGCCATCTGCTTCTTGGAATCTTTCCCCAGAATCCCATGGGGCAGGCAGAAAACTAACTAAAGACTTTTGCCCTGATCCAGACAGGATGCAGCATTTTAGGACACCATGCCCAATGCCCCATATGGTAATCTTTCTCTATCTGTGCCCTGACCACAGCTCCAGGTCTTGCTGATCCTGCCCATTGTCCTCCTTGGCTCTCACAGCTCTGTTTTTAAAGCTTTTTCCCTTGTAAAGCCTCACAAATCAGAGAATCAATTGTTGATGCCACCATATTGTGGGCTCAGATTCAGACATCTTGGAGAAAATTTCTCAGTTCCAAATGTTGTGGGAAAAAGAAATCCTATGAATAAACTCATTGTACCTATGTATCTAATGTTACTGCAAGCACATGTGGAAACTTTGCAAATATTATTTAATGGTACTAGAAATTCTACCATGGGATTAGAATTATGACAAATATCCTAGAGCTAATGCCTAGCTATGTGAATTTCACCCCATTCCCACTGCTTATTTTTTTTTCCTTCACAACTACTGTCCCTAAGCAGTTTTATATTTTTAGGATAACATGAAGGCTACCAAGTGACATGAGGCATTGGGACCAGAAGTAACTTTTGAAGTACATAAATGAATGAAGGAGGCTCCAAGTTCTCTACCCCCATCCCCACTAGATCCCAGGAAATAATATCAAAAGATCAAAGTTTTCTTGGTTCCTTCTTCCCAAGTAACCTTTAAATTACAAGTTGAGTTCTCATGAACTGCCACACATAGAACAGAAGAAATTTAGAGCTGGAAGAGACCTTTGCAATCAGCTAGCTCATGAATACAAGCTATTTCTAACAGTACTGGACTGATACTATTCAGGAAACAAGCATATGTACTATATCATGCCAGGCAGAGGCATGCCTAAAAGTATTTTTGTTTTAAAGAAAATTCGCCAAATTTCTATTTTAATTGAGGGAAATTAAACTACTTGTAAATTTTTTTTAACTTTTTTTTTATTTTAGTTATACTACTCAAACATATGGAGGAAGTACAGAAGAATTTCCAAATTCTTCACTTCTGTCTCTTGTATTCCCAAGCTCCCTTGGAGTCTCACCTCAAATATCACCTTCCATAAGAGGCTTTTTCTGTTATTTCCAAACCATTAGCACTTCTAGTTCCCCCCAAAATATTTGGTGTTTGTTTTTCATATTTTTTACTTACTTATGTGTATACATGTTATATTTCCACACCCAACACTGCTCCCCAGAATGTAAGCCCCTTGCAGGCGTAGACTTTTGTCACTTTTTTGTCTTTCTATATCCAGAACTGAACCTGGCACAGCATTGGAAGATGAGAGAGCAGCACAATTAACTGTATCATAAATTAGAATATAAGAGTTCTACAGTAGAGGCACAAAGGCATTTTTGACTAGGGTTTTCAAGGCAGATTTCACCTAAAAGGTGGCAGCTGAACTAGGCCTTGGAGAATGGCAAAGATAATATTGAGTGTACCTGTCTTCCTACTACACGGCAACAAAGTCAAAAGGAAAATCCTTTAATATTTAGCTAAATCCAGTTCCTGAGTAATACACAGTATATTTTACTTTCATCTTATTCTGCCATTAATGTGATTGTCTAAAAATTATTCCTCAATGTAAACAAATCAAAACAGAATAAAGACAGTGTGGAACACAATGTACGAGTCCATGTTATATGATCCTTTTAGGCTGAACATCAAATACAGGAGAAAAGTTAATGTGCAGCTTTGATAGAAAAGAAAATTATTTACTCTGGGAACCATAAGTGAATCACACATAAATGAATTACAAAGCATTTTCCTATGAGTATTACTAATTCCTAAAAATCCTGGACCCTGGATCCCCATACTACTAACCCATCACTGTATTTAAGAAGATAAATAATCAGAATCATAGCATTTTAGAGCTATAGTACTAGCCTATTCAGTCTAATGTTTCTCACTAGTACCTCAGATGGGGCTTTGTTGATCCTAAGGATTGAAAGGGAACTAAATTGTGCAGTACCAAATCTGAAGAAGTAGGATGCATAGGTTATTTAAGATTTTAAATCATTCCATTTGGGCAGGTTGGGGAGATTCTTTATTATTTTCCTAAGGGGAAAATTTATGTGTGTGTGTATGTGTGTGTGTGTATAGAGAAAGAGAGATGGATATACATATGTGTGTGTGTGTGTGTGTGTGTGTGTGTGTATCTCTTGGAGGGAATTCTAGGCATTGGGAACAGCCATTGAAAAATTTTTTATGGGAAGAACAGCTAGAAGATCAATGTCACTTGATCTCAGAATAAATGGAGTAAGGGGTAAGAAGATTGAAGAGGTAGGAAGGGGGTTGAGTTATAAAGGTCATTAAATGTCAAAGAACTTTATATTTGATCCTAGTGATGACTGAGAATCACTTGAGTTTATTGAAAAGGGATCAAATATTTTCAGAAGAGGAGAGGGAAGGGAGGGAAGGAGGGAGAAAAATTTGGAACCGAAAATCTTGTAAGAATGAATGCTAACCATTTTTCTTGACATGAAACTGGGGGGAAATAAAATACTATATAATTTAAAAAAAAAGAAAAGGAGATGAAAAAGATGCAACAAAATAAAATTTTAAAAACAAACAAAAAAGGTTGAAGGGGAGGAAGAGGGATTCTACTTGACTAATAAATGAGAGGAGAAAAATAAGAGAAGAATTAAACAATTAGATAAAAGGGAAAAAAAGAACAAATAAGCAACTCTCCATAACTATGGAAAAAGGTGACAAACAAGGGAGAGTGAGGTTTAAGGGTGAGAAGAAGAGAGCCTTTGGGAATAAGATTGCTTTAAAGCAGATTCAACTAAAATAAGTAGTCATAGTACTATGTATACAAGGGGGGAGAGATAAAGAGAATATTAGAGACACATTGAGAAAAATATAAACCTAATTGTAACTTTAAATATGAATGTATTAAACAGTCCAATAAAATTTTAAAAAACAGATTAGATAAGAAAGCAAAATCTCACATGATCTGTTGGTTATGAGACATATTTAGAAACAAAGACATAGAACATAAAAATTAGTGTCTAGAAAAAAAACTACTATGCATCAAATGAATACAGAATAGCACAATTTCCAGTCATGTCATCAGATAAAGCAGAAACATTCAAAATCTAAGAAGAGGTTAAAAAAGGAAATTATATTATGAAGAAAGTGATCACTGACAACAAGGGAAAATCAACTAAATGTTTGTGCTCCAGATTATTTGACATCTAAATCATAAAGGAAACACAAAATGAAATACAAGAAGACATAGACAGTAACACAGTAGTGACAGAAGATTTCAGTGTCCCTCTCTTAGTCTTAAAAAGTCTAACAAAGATAAAGAAAAGGGAAATTATAAAGCTGAAGAACTGCTGGAGAAATGGAACTAAAAGACATATGATGACCTCTAAATGGAAACTGCAAAAGATGAATATGTATTTTTCTGTACCATATGGAACTTTTACAAAAAGTAGCTGTGTAGTATTCAAATACTATAAATCATTGTAAATAGACAAAAACTAGTAAAATCATGCTTTACAAACTATAACACAATAAAAACATTAACCAATTCAGGTACCATAAACAAAAGATAAAGACCCAAATGAAGATTTAACAAGTAAATCCTAAATAATGAATGGGTCAAAGAACAAAGCATAGAAAGATTAAGAATTATATGAAAGAAAATGTTAATGATGAAACAACATACTAAATTTCTGGGAGTAGATAACTTCTGGTAGGACTTCTGTCCTCAGAGGACAAAAAATAATATCTCTACAAATGCTAACAAAACAGAAAAAGAGATGATTAACTGAATATTGATTTTAAAAGTTAAAAAGAAACCTAAAATAAGCACAAAAGAGAAGATACTAAAATTAAAAGAGGAATAAATGAGCTAGAAACAAAAGATATATAGAAATCAAAAAATTGAAGGCAGGTTCTTTGAAAAGTTAAATAAAAGTGATTAATAAATAATTAGCTAATTTGATTAAAAAGAAAAGGGTAGAAATTTAATTCAACAAAATAGCAATAAACAAGGTAAACTATAAAAGTTCATAAGTAATTTAAAAGAATTGTAAGAAATCATTCAACCCAGCTATACGCTAACAAAACTGAGAGCATGAAAGAAATAGGAGGGATGTCTTTAAAAATAATCTAACTGAAGTCCAAACAGACATCTTAAATTGGCCAATTTCTGGGGGAAAAGAGTATAACTCACTATAAAAGATCTAGTAAAGGAAAAATAAAAACTAGTACTTATGCATTTACAAAATAATTTTAGCAACCATTAAAAAATAATAAACACCCATACTACAAAATTATTCTCAAAAACTGATAAAGAAAACACCTTACCAGGAGCCCTTTATAAGTCAAATATAGTCCTAATAGCTAAACCAGGGAAGGATAAAACATTGGAGAACTATAGACTAACATCATCCATGAATACAGTTTCATTTTAAAAAACAAACAAACCCTGTCAAACAAACTACATTAATTCCTCCAAGAAATCATTCATCATTACCAAGTTGTATTTATACCAGAATGGTTTAAATATTAGGAAAACCATCCATATTGTCAAATAAAAACATTCAAAATCTCATGATTACCTCAATAGCTGCAGAAAATACAAAGAGCAAACCCATTTATAGTAAAAACAATACAGAGTATAATCATAGAGGAGTTTTTAAAAATTAAAAAAAATCCTAAATGATAGTAATCTAAAACCAAAAGCAAGTATCCAAAGCAATGGGCATACACTATAGACTTTTCTTATAAGTTTGGAAATAAAGCAAAGATGTTCACTCTTTCCACTATTATTTGATAGGGTTCTAGAAATGCTAGCAACAGCAATAAGACAAGAGAAGGAAAGCAAAAGCATAAAGAGAGGTAAGAGGAAATGCTGATGATATGACAATATACTTGGACAATCCTAAGGAATCACATGATACTAACTGAGACAATTAATAGCCTGATAAAATAGCTTTCTTTATGCAAAACTGGAAAGCTTCTGCACAGACAAAATTAATGCACCTAGCACAATTTATATACATTTATATACATAAATACATTACATATATTTAAAACTAAAAGCCAATACCCAATAAATATAAGAGGTAAAAGGAGATGATAAAAGCAATTCTCAAAAGAAGAATTGCAAAGTATTAACAACCACCTCAAAGAATGTTCCACATCACTAATCATTAATATGAAAAGAAATGCAAATCAAAACAACCCCAAAATTTAACCTCATACCTTGAAAACTGTTAAAGTTGACAAAAGATAGGAATAATGAATATATGAGGAGTAGGAAGATAAAACCCACTGGTTCAATGTGTTTAGTACAATCACTTTGGAAAGCAATTTAGGAATAGGGAATAAAGTGAATAAAAAGTCTGTACCATTTGACCATGAGATTCCTTTACTATGCCTTAGATATACACCAAAATATTTATAGCACCATCTTTTGTGACGGCAAAGGATTGTAAACAAAGTAGATGTTTATAAAGTGAGGAAATGGATAAACAAATAGTGGTATATTAGTACGATGGAATATTACTGTGCTTCAAGATATGATGAATATAGAGAAGCATAGAATGATCGATACTGACTGATGCAGTGAAGTAAAAGAGCCAAGAAAATAATGTACACAATGAGTACAACAATGTAAAAACAGAGAACAACACACACACACAACAAAAGTGAATCTTGCAAAATTATAAAGAACAAACATTACTCATTAGAAGATATATGAGGAGAGATTTCCAACCACTCCTTTGCAGAGGTGGGAGGTCCAAAAGTCTTGCACATTGTATTAGTTTTCAGCTTTTTCAATATATTGATGAGTTACAATGATTTTAACTCTTTTTTTTTGTTCTATGAAAATACTTTTTGTTATATGAGATAACTCTCTAGGAGAGAGAGGGGGTATTGGGGAAACTCTGGTGATATAAAAAACAAAATATATCAATAAGAACTTATTTTAAAAATGAATAGGGAAATGCCATGGTCAGATTTCTCATTCAGAAGGTCAATTTGACAGCTGAGTGGAGAAGATGAACCAGAACAGAGAGAGATTTGAAGCAAAGAGATCCACCAGAAAACTCTTGCAATAGTTTAGGTGTGAAGTGATGAGGGCCTGCACTAGGGGGTGATAGTGATGCCAAAAGCTCTCACCCCAAACTATTGGTTCATTCCTTTCCACTGCCATGTTGCTATCCTCAGGGAAGATTTTGTTATCTAGTTCCCATTTTTCCTAATTTTGAGGAATGTGGATAGCATTCCCTGCTACAGAACTAAATGCTGTCCCTCCTCCTAGATTGGAGCACCACCCCTAGTTTGGGGCAGCAGTCTCATCAATTCCCTTAGCCTGGGCAGGAGTTAGGCCTTGTGAGTGACACTATAGCCAAGGGTCTGGTGCTTTAAGTATTCATTAGATAGTACCATGATCACCCAGGTTCATCTTGGATCTATTCAGAGAGGTTCTACAAGGCTTCCTTGGTTTCCTCAATGCTCAAAACACAACTCTGAGTCAGATTCTATTCTCTACATATTAGGGAACAAGATGCTTTACACAAGTACCTCATAAATGTTTTTAAAATTGAATTGGAGGGGCAGCTAGGTGACTAAGTGAATAGAGCACCAGCCCTGGAGTCAGGAGGACCTGAGTTCAAATCTAGCCTCAGACACTTAACACACTTACTAGTTGTGTGACCTTGAACAAGTCACTTAACACCAATTGCCTTGCCTTCCCCTCTCCAAAAAAAAATGAATTGTAAACTGTGGGAAAATGGACTATTTTAACTTGATTCAAAGTTGGAAACTAGTGACATCATTCAATCTTCTCATTTTAGACATGAGCAAAATGAACCTTAAAGAACTGAAGTATCTTTATATTTATTTCTCTGTTATGTTACTCTAATAGAAGAGACTCCTGAGGGGAGAAACTCTCTCTTTTTCAGTTTATCTTTGAGCCTTACATATGGTCTATGATTAATAGATTCACATTGAATGAAATGGTTGACAAGTTGCCCACCAAACTACCCCTATTTGTGTCTAATGGTAGCCTTCTCTAGAGTAGGGAGGGGGGAAGAAAAAAATTGCATGATAATTTTGTTGTATACTTGAAAGGAATAGCAAGTTGTATATAGTAGATTTGCAGTTTCATGTACAATCATCTTTTTATTGTACTATGGCATGAAAATGCTTGTTTTATTCCACAAATTAAAAATAAAATTTTTAAAACTATCTCATTTGATCATTTGATTTTATTTAGGGAAGTATAATAGGTAAAAGGCTTGACTTGTTGCATTGAAGGCTTAGTGATAATTTCATAATATAAATTAGTAATGGGCATGGTATGCTTCTGTAATTTTTTTTCTGACTCTTATTAGTACCATTTGAAGAAGAGGGATGGCTAACATCGATGGGAATAACAGAAGCTTGGGGTTTGGCGAAGAACGACTAGTGCAGTAGGAGAGTGGGAGTATCCAAGAGCTCGACTGTTGTCCACAGAATAGTTAGTTCTGGGGGTTTTGAGAGGAGACAAGAATTTATATTGGGATTTTAAGGAAAGACTTCTTGGCGACTGGCCAGCCTGAGAATGGAGGAATTAGAAGGCTTTGGACAGGTGCACAAAATGGGGTAGACAAAGGCTTTTCAAGTGAGATATCAGCATGAGGAAAAGGCACAGAGAAAAAATGGCAATCAGAGTCTTCTCTTGGGGGATAGTGAGTAATGTCGCTGAAAAGGCAGGGTAAGGTCAATCGATACTCAAGGTAGGAGAGTCCAGAGAAATCCCTCTCCTTTCTATGGCTTCCTTCTAGCCCACTCAGCTGCCCTGCTGGAGATTCAGGAAGTGGTATCCTAGGCAATAGGTAAAATAGTTTTAATTATTCAGTTGACTAAAAAAGGCACATTGCCTATAGCAACTATGTCTTCTGGAGTCATGGAAACACTGACGTACAGGACAAGGGGTTCTTTGCTCATAACTAGGCCTTTTGAGTTGTGTTTTATTTTATTTTTGCTATAAGGATAGTGTCTATGGGGTACTGGCACTTTAAAGCAAGGTCATAAATCACATTTCACCTACTGGCAAATTAATTTGATTGGATGTTGTTATTTTTATCATGTAAATGGTGACTTTGTAAGCAATTTGCCATAGAAACCGAGAGAGAGGAAAAAAAAAAACCACTTGCTCCCCAACTAAAAATATACCAATCTGCAGCCAAGGATTCATAATAACATCACACATGGGCTCAGAGGCAAAGTACTTTCACTGTCTCCTTGGGAGAATATAGGTGGGTGGTCCTAGGGTGCTATTAGGAAGATGAAACATTCTGGTGATCAAAATTAGGTTGCATTATTAGGAGCCTGGGGCTTCATGTACAATGTCCTGACATTGACAAGCAGCATTATTATTCCCTTCATGGAGTAGTATAAAAGAAGGAAGGAAATAAGTATTTATCAAGAACCTGCCATATGCAGGCTCTATGCTAAGAGCTTTACAAATTTATCTTGCTTGATCCTCACGACAACCATGGGAGGTAAGTGCTATTATTTTCCCCATTTTACAGTTGAGGAAGCTAAGACAAACAGAGTTTAAGTGATTTGCCCAAGGTCATATAGTTAGTAGATGTCTGAGTTCAGAATTTTAAATTGGGTCTTCCTGACTCCTGGCCTGCCTCATGGCAGCCTAAAGACACCTGGACTTGGGGTCAAAAGGCTCAGCTCTGAATTCTGGCTCTGCTACTTACTATGTGAGTGATCTCATCCAAATCTCTCAAACTCTCTGAGAGAACATCACACTTAGCAGCAGGGAACCTAAGATTAAATCCTGCTTTGGATACTTACCAATTGAATAACCATGGGCAAATTGCTTAATCTTCTCATCTGTAAAATGGGGATAAAAATGTTTGTGGGATTTATTGCTTTGTATTATTGTTAGGAAAGCATTTTATCAGCTTTAAAGTACTAGACAAATGTGGATTCTTATTTCAAAATTTTGATGAGCATATGATATCACTGATGTGAATGACCCCTCCATTGGGGCATCCATCAATAGTTCCCTTTGTGACTCTTATTCGTGTTTTCTAGTAAATCCTCTAGAGTGGATCCACTCAATTTGTTGTCAGACTTTCCTTTTAGTCTCTTAGTATTGGGTAAATATCAAGTCGCAACCAACTCTTATCCTTCATTTTGACCATATGACCAGTTCATTTTCTTTTTGGTCATATAGTTCCTTGATTTCTTCCTTTGCCCTATCCTATAGGGGTAGGGAACCTGATGCCTTGAAGCCACATATGACCTTCTACATCCTCAAGAACAGCCCTCTGATTGAATCCAAACTTCGCAGAACAAATCCTTTTATTAAGGATTTTATTAAGAACTGTGACATAGTTCTTCAATGGGAAATGTCCTGCTCCATACAGTTAGCATATTTAGAGACTGAAGTGCTTGCCTTGCCAATCAGGAAAACTTGAATATTTATTAGTTATGTGACACCGAACAAGTCACTTAACCTCTATATGACTTAGGCAACTTCTTAGTTCTTAATTACTAAGTCAGAGACAGATTGTCAATCTGCATTGGCACAGAGTTCTCATGTCAGGGGTTCCAATCACAAATCTTTTTTATATATTTCCCTATGTTACAGCCTGTTTACTCCCATCATGCATCTCTCAACTCTTTTCTGGTTGACCCACATCTTTAATTTCATGATTCATAGCCATGTAATATCAACTGAAAAATATAGGTATTGAAAACAATATTATTTCTATCTGTGAAGTGGGGATAATGATATTTACATAGGGTCATTGTGAGAAATTAAGGAAGATTATGTATGAAGGTCACTACCATTATAAAGCAGCTCATCAATCAATCAATTGATCAGCAAGCATTTATTCAGAAGCTACTATGAGACAGATATTGTGTTAAGCACTGGGGAATGAATACAAACTGACCCAATCTTCTCTCATGGACCTTGCATTTTACTGGGAATATATATATATATATATATATATATATATATATATATATATATATA
>NW_027187378.1:3524462-3609863 GCF_028583685.1 Petaurus breviceps papuanus
TATATATATATATATATATATATATATATATATATATATATATATATGTTAGTTTCATAGATGAGTAAACAGAGGAATACAAAGTTATCACAGGAGAGTACTAACAACTGAGGGGGCAGTTCAAAACCTCTTGAAGAAGTTAGAACTTGAGAGGAGGCTTGAATGAGCCCTCTCAAAAGACAGAGGTGAGAAGGGAGAGCATTCCAGAAATGAAGGCCAGTCCATGTAAAGGCATGGGAATAAGGAAACACAAAACCATGTAGGGCAACAGCAAGGACATTAGTTTGACTGGAGCATAGGTTCCCAAAGTCAGCAATAACACCCCCTGGGGGCACTGGAACAATGAGAGGGGGCAATAATAGCCTCAGGTGCAATTGGGGGCATTGAATAAAAATAAGATGGAAGTGGAAACATAAGGAAAGAAGAGAAGAAAATTTTGAAAAACCTTTTGTACAATTTTCATCTGTTATATAACAGAGTTAAAATCATAGTAATTATATTATTTTCCAAATAAACACACAAAACACAAGTTATAACCCATTGGTGGTCAAGTCCACCAACAGGTCTTAACAAGCAATTGTTTGCAGGCGAGCCTGTCATGCGTTGTTGGGAAGTCCAGCATGACTCAGCAGGAATATGTGCATGTAATGATTTGTTTCCAGTATGATACTATATGGTTATATGATGCAATATTGCATCATCAAAATTTCAATGCAAGAAAAAATGTAAGATAAATTATTAAATTTAAGATATGTCATTTAAAAATATTTCATGTTTTTTGAAATGAGGCAAATTTTAAAAAATAACCATTAAACAGTTAGAAAAATTAGATTTCCAGGGGCACACTAAGTAATTTTTTTAAAAAGAGGGCAGTAGGCCAAATAAGTTTGGGAAACTGGATTGGAGCATAGAGAAGTAATTGCTAATATTATTATATCAAGCCACAGTGGCTTGGTTTTCTTATCTCTAACATGGGATTAGAGAGTGGGAAGGCAAAGAATGAATTTTTGTACCTGCCTCTTCAAGATATTTTTTTAAAGAAACAAAATCTTTATCATGAATACTCATTACTCTTTTCAAATATCTCCTGAGTGTTCACTGCATAGTTAGCATTTTTATAAGAAGCAGCTTGACAGAGTAGAAAGTAGAGCTGTTCTTGGTATTAAGAGATATTTTTTAAGCTGTGTGACCATGTGCAAGCCACTTAACTGTTCTGAGCTTGAGGTTCCTCACTTGCAAAATGAGAATCTCATTTGTACTACCAACTTCTCAGGGATGTAGTGAAGAAAGTGGTTTGTGAACCTTAAAGAGGTATAAATGTAGATGGTCATGAAGAAGAGTCAGAGAAGGACACTGACAGAAGCACACAAAAGGAGAGAGAGTTCTTACCCTAGGGAGAGAATAAATCTAAAAAAGGAGGAAAATGGACCAAGGTACAATTAACGGAAGCATATTGATTCAATAATTACCAGAATGTAGTCAGGAAGGAGACAAGAAGAGGACAGAATATTATGGTGGGAATAACTCTGAATTTGGATAGATCACTAGGTTTTGAATCTCATCTCTATTTATTATATGGGTAGCCTTGAACAGCAAGCCAGATGGTGCAGTGAATAAAGGGCTGGGCCTCTAGTAAGGAGAACCTGAGTTCAAATCTGGCCTCAGACACTTACTAACTGTGTGACCCTGGGAAAGTCACTTAACCCTATTTGCCTCAGTTTTCTCATTTGTCAAATGAGCTGGAGAAAGGAATGGCAAACCACACCAATGTCTTTGCCAAGAAAACCCAAAATGGGGTCACGGACATGAAGACATTGCTGAAACAACTGAACAACAAAACAACATGCCTTGAACAAGACAAGGTCTTTTAGAGCCTTAGTTTCCTCTTCTGTAAAATAAGAAGTTCTGGACAAGGGGATCTTTGAAGTCCCTTTCAGACCAAAACCTCAGATCCATGCACTGATAGCAGATTGGACAATGGGTGGGGTAAATAAAGAGGAGGGAGTACTTCTCAAAAGCCTGGTGTGTGTGTGTGTGTGTGTGTGTGTGTGTGTGTGTGTGTGTGTGCACATTAGAAAAGGTATAACATAAAATGATAGCTCAAAGAAGGGGGCAAGGGACATTTCTGCCCCCACCCAATTTCAGGAACATTTATTTTGTACTCTGCAGCAGTCAGGCAATGGAATCAGATCTCCCTCCCCAAAGCTGATCCTCACTGCTTAGGAAATAACTGCCAATTTATGAACACCATTGGACTTTTCCTTTTACTAGGATCAGCTAGTTGAGGGGTGGGAGTCAGGGCTTTTAGATTTTCTTTGATGTTCTTAAATTAAAGACAGGAAAGAAGCTTTACAGATTTCTAATGCGCTACCACTAGGCTCCAGATAAAGAATTTCACAGCTTGTAGGAGTGCCAATTAGAGTCAATTATATCATGATTGAGCTACCTTGCATTCAATGCCTGTATAGAACTTTCTAAGGAAGGTTTTGCTTCTCTGCACATGTCTGATTGGGGAATCTCACAGCTGTATGGATTCCCAAGAAATCACTATGACCCATATGATTAAATATATATATATATATATATATATTTTATGAAAAGAAAAGTATAGAACAGTTATTTCAGAATCAGTGCACACACTATAACTTTTCATTTTCCTTTCTTTTTCATTTTTTTTGTGGAAGGAGAGAGATGTCTGACAAATAGCACAAAGTATACGAAATTCCTCAGTGTCTCTGGATAGTCGATGTTCTCATCCTGATAGAGGAAAGGGAGGATAGAATTTCAGGAGTAATAACATGTTCTGTTTCAGTGTCTCCATTGAGGGGGAGGAAATCATTATAGATGCTACAGTAATCATGAGTGGATCAACTCTGTCAATCATTCCTACCAACTCTTCTCCCTGGGAATCTGGGCTTCAGCTTACAGTTCACTTAGTATCACAGTCACTGGATGGGTTTCCTCATTCACTGATCCAGGCTTCCAAAACTGAGAATCAAAATGAAAATCTTTGAGTACATTCTCTGTTTGTTTCTTGACTTGTTTCTTAAATGAAAAGTTACATAAATTCCATGAAATGGGTAAACAGTAATTGTTTTTGAGTTAATTGGACCACTTTCAAGCTACTGGTCTACAGAACTCACTACCTTATTGAGTATCTCATTCCATTTCCAAATAGCTCAATGAAAGGAAAACTTCCTAACACAGTTCTTCAAAATTGGTGTTGGATACCTTAGGAAGTGGTGAGCTCTCCATCATGGCATGTCTTCAAGCAAAGTAAGGGTGATCCATTTTAAAGTAGGTTGTAGAAGGAACTTTATTCATGAACTAGATGGCCTTTCGGGATCCCTTAAACTCTGAGATTGTGTTTCTGTTCATTTGTCTCAGGTTTAGGTCTCTGTAAAAAAGGTAAAGGGCTTGAAGACCCTTCCAGGCTAACATAACATCAATATAGAATAAGAATTATTAGGTCTGGTTTGCTGTCATTGTTGTTCAGTTGTTTTTCATTCATGCTCAGCTCTATGACCCCATTTGTGACTTACTTGGCAAAAATACCAGAGTGGTTTACCATTTATTTCTCTGGACAACAATGAACAATGCCCAAAATGCTACCATGTTCCATGTCATAAAAATAGTATGTTTCTGAATTCAAGAGGCAAGCTTATTTATCTTGAGCACTATTTTCTGAATCAGAATCATAGTGCAACAAGCTAATCTGGATATCCACTTGAAGCATTTGGAAATTAGAAGTTGTTTTTTTTTTTAAGCAATTGGGGTTAAGTAACTTGCTCGAGGTTACACGACCAGTTATTTCTGGGTGTGGTGCTAAGTATCTGAGCCCAGATTCGATCCCAGGTCATCCTGACTCTGGGGTCGGTGCTCTTACTCACTGACCCACCTGGCCACCCCTAAGCAATTGGGGTTAAGTAACTTCCTCAAGGTTACACGCACGGCCAGGTGTTTCTGGATGGGTGCTAGGTATCTGAGCCTGGATTCGATCCCAGGTCATCTCGACTCTAGGGCCGGTGCTCTCATTCACTGAGCCACTTGGCTGCCCCTAAGCAATTGGGGTTAAGCAACTTCCTCAAGGTTACATGCACGGCCAGGTGTTTCTGGGTGGGTGCTAAGTGTCTGAGCCTGGATTCGATCCCAGGTCATCCTGAATCTGGGGCTGGTGCTCTTACTCACTGTGCTACATGGCTGCCCCTGGAAATTAGAATTTTTGTGGAATAACAGAAAAAGAAATTTTAGCTAGAAAACTTGAGGTTCTAGCTCTGCAACTTATCAGCTATGTGATTTTTGGGTAAGTCATTTAACTTGAAACTTGGTTTTCTCATCTATAAAACAAGATTAGTAAAACTTGACATATTTCAAGGGAATATTGTGAGGTTCAAAAGAGATTATAGCTACAAATTACTTTAGAAGTTTATCTTTGGAAAAAGTGTTGTTCAACTGTAAAGTGTGAGTATATATACACACAGAGACACCTCTATATATATATGCATATGTAAACATATACACATATGTCTACATATACAAATATATAATTATATGGGATTTAATCTATATTCTTCTCATGTAAACATGGCTGTTATTAAGGAATAACTTATTTGACATACGTGGTTTTAAGTAGGCATTCTAATAAAATTAAAGTAGGTAAAACTTGCTTTAAAGTAGATATATTGTACAAAAGATCTGAAGGAATAATGTAGAATGACATTGCTCATGATTCTAAGTGTAATGGGGGAAAAAGGCACAGGAAAGATGTGGAGAGGGTATAAATCTCCATGCTTTTGCCTGAATGATGCTTCAGTTTAATTAAATGCATATTAGTTCAATAAGCATTTAAGTACCCACTATATAGAGAGTACTACCTTCTGTATCAGAACTTCTCAATATGGTATATGTGAATCTATTGGTTTTACTATTTTGAAAACTAAATTTCAATATAGTTTCCTTTGTAATCTTGTGTCTTTTATTTCATGCATTTAAAAACATTGTTTTAAAAGGGGGTCCATCAATTATACTGGGGTTTCAAAAATGTCCATCACACACACATGTCCACGTGCGCACATGTATGCACATGCACACACACACACATACACAAACTATTAAGAATCCTTTGTCTACCTGAGGCCTTTTTTTATTCCCTCTGCCTGTTAGTGTTCTCTCTCCTTAGCAACTCTGTATTTTACTCCCTTATATTTATTCTGTATATACTTACATCTGTACTTGCCTCCTCCATTAGAATGTAAACTCCTTGAGAATAGGGATGGTTTCATTCTTTCTCTCTGAATGCCTAGCTTAGTAGTATGTACTTAGTATATACTTAGTAGTATATACACTTAGTACTTAAATGCTGTTTGATTAATCGATTGATGCCAATTCCAAATACACACAAAATAATTTGGCAAGATACTGGGGAGAACACTAACGACTGGAAGTGTCAAAAGAGGCTGAAGATAAACCATGTGGTCCTGGAGCTGAACTTTGAAGGAGGTTGGGATTCCAAGAGATGGAGATAAGGACAGTAGATTCAAGACACTGGGTTTGAGCAGCCTGGGAAATGACATTGAGAAGAGAGTTAAGACACTCTGTAGAGGGAGCAGCAAGTTACACCAGTTAGGACAGGGCAACAAAGTGAAATGAACTTGGTAAGATGAATTGGAGTCACATGAATGGATGTTAATGGGGGAAAAATAGAGTTGGTCTACAGATATCATCTATTATGTAGGTATATGTTATTTATCTATATGATATATATGTGTATATAATATATTACCTAGATATAATAGCAAGTCACCAAGAAATCTCTGACAGGGGAGTGACATGGTCCTCCCCTCCCCCATTTGTAATTTGTTCCTTCTAATTCACTGTGTTGTATAAAACTACTAATCACTGTGGCTGTATAAACTATGGTTCTGAGTGAGGGCTTGGGGAGTATTCCAGTGAGTGTTTTACCATTATCAATCTCTTCCTTCTCCTCTTCATAAATGTAATTGCTAGGATTGATACTGCACTTTAAGATTTGAAAAACAATTTACAAATATCTCACTTTATCTTTACAACAAGCGTGGGATGTAGGTACTATAATTATTCTCATTTTACAGATGAGGAAACTGAGGTTAAGTGATTTTCCCAAGGCCACATAGGGAAAAGGAAAGGAATTATCATTTATATGTTGTCTACTGTGTGCCATGTTTTGTGCTAAGTGTTCTACAAATATTATCTCATTTGATTCTCACAACCCTGCAAGGTGGGTATTATTATTATTCCCATTTTACACATGAGGAAACTGAGTCAAATAGAGATTAAGTGATTTGCCCAGGGTTACACCAAAGGTTTAAGGCAAGACACCTACTCTAACTACAAGCTGCTTCCTTTTAGATTCTTAGCTGTGTTGATTGCTAGACAATAATCACAGGTGTTTATGTAATGCTTTCAGCTTTACAAAATGCTTTACATATAATTCTCTAATTTGCTTCTCACAGCACTGTAAGGTAGGCACTACAATCATTATTATCTTCATCTTACTGATTAGGAAATTTACACTCATGGAGATTAAATGATTTGCCCATGGTTGCTCCACTAGTCAATGTCAGAGGCAAAATTAAAATTCTGATCTCTCCCAATATCAGTTCTAATGCTCATTCTATTTCATCATCCTGTCTTTCTGTATGACCAAGATCTTACTGCTCTAAAACTGTCAATACTTCCTTCCAAACCAAGATTGTCCTAGGCAGTAAATGAGCCCCTAATGTCTTACCATCATGGATGTGAAAATAATAGGACAAGATGTCTAGAAATGAGGGTTTCCATCTTGACCTTCAATTAATGAGGAGGCCGGCATAGCATAGTAGCAAGAAAGGAAAACAGGAGTATGGAGACCTGAGTTTTAATCCCAGATCTGTCACTAATTGCATGACTTTGAGCAAGTCATATCATTTCTAAATGTTTCCAATTACTGATCTATAAATGAAGAGGTTGGACATGATAATTCCCAAGGTCTCTTCAGCTCTAACAGTTGGAGGCTCCACAGTCTGAAAGCTCCTTAAGAAGAGGAATTGTTTTGTTTATGAAGCTAGGGGGTAAAATGGATAGCATGTCAGACTGAGTGTCAGGAAGACCTGAGTTCAAATTTGATCTTAGATACTTATTAACTTCCCTGGGAAAATCCCTTAACCTTACTGAGCCTCAGTTTCCTCATCTCTAAAATCAGGGATCATCACAACACCCATCTCACAGAGCTATGAGGATCAAATAAGAAAACATTTGCAAAGCACTGTGCATGGCTGAAAGCCCTATATAAATACTAAATAAATTATTATTATTTTTATCTTTGTATCCTTGGTGCCCCAAACGTGCCTTGCATACAGTAGGTCCTTAATAAATGTCCATTTGATTACATAGATAAATATCACTTTAGAAAACCCCTCTGTCAATTATTCTGCTTGCACAGGCTTCCTAATATTATAAAACCAGGATAGTAACATGTGCTTCTTACCTACACTACTGGGCACCTGCCAAAATGAATGTAATAATGATTGCACACTACTTGGAGGTCTTCAGCACAGAGCAGCTGAATACATTCATTGAATCACTATTCAGTTTCTATACCACATTTTGCAAAGAAAATGCCTTCTCTATTTAGAAAGTTAATATCTATAATTATGAGCACTTATGAATTTTATACACAGGTGTTAACATTAAAGAAATCAGTAGCATGAATGTATAGTCATTTAAAATGTGCTTTCCTTTGTACATGAACATGTTGTTACTGACCCACTGTCAAAAGGGGATGCATAATTCTTTTCTTTTTTTGAGATTACGGATGCTTTTTCGATAATCCTATGATCTATGCCATCCTTGTACCCCCATCCTCCCTATGATTCACAACACACATTTCTAAGATGCCTGGCCAATGGCCAAATGTCATTCTGTTGGTCACAGAATACAGCAAAGCTGACCATCCATATGGGCATCGACCTTATGACAATCGATCCCTGGGAATGTGTCAGCAACCTAGGAGTTTTTCATGTTGGTGCTAATAAGACCCATGCTGTAATTAAAGGATTAAGGGGGCTGAATGCAATTTCTGATTGATTGCTAGTGCAGGAAATGTGAATTCATTTTCTCCTTTTCACTCAGTGAATTTACTCTTGGCAAAGGGTGGTGTGATTGACAGGCTTGCCTACCTCCCAGGTCTGTAGTGAGGATCATAGGATTTAGAGCTGGAAGGGAACCTTAGAAAGTGCTTTGAAAACCTCAAGCACTGTATAATGGTGAACTGTTCTTATCATCATTATGGAGTAAATCGAGCCTTATAAGTCACCAGAGGAGGCAGCAGGAGTAGTCTAACAGTCTGGAAGATGGGATGGAGGAGGAAAGCTTCATCCCCAGGGCCACTAGGGCCTAGAAGGGTGAGTTGCCCACACCCTGCACCTCCAATACAGTGGTTTGCAAGACCAAGGAGAAAGTGCCAGAGGAAGTAATGACATGGGTTGCTTAAGTCAGAGGCCCATACATTTATTAACTTGAGTTAGAAATGTGACAGGTGGTTGGTTGTCAGACCTTGACACTGCTCTGAGGGTAGGGCTGTCAGGAAACATGAACAGGAAGGAGGCCAAGTGAAGTTAAGAGAAGAAAAGAGAATTAAAAAAAGAAACTCCGTATCTCTCCTTCTGGGATGTATCACTGGCAGGGTATCAGCAAGCACAAGGCCATTTTTAGCTGGTGAGTGCAGCTTACAGAATCGCAGAACTCAGAGTTGGGATAGAAATCAGACACCAATTTGTCTGACTTTTACCTGATTGGAGGTTTCCACCAAAATCCTTGGCAAGACAATGTTCATCCAGTTTTCTCTTTAACACTTCTAGTGAGGGGGAGCTCACTACCTCTAGAACTAGTATATTCTACTTTTGAACAACTGAATTAAGAAGCTTTTACTTAAACTGAGCCAAAATTAATGTCTTGTTAATATTCACTTGTTTTTTTCTAATTCTACCTTCTGCCTTCAAGAATAGGGGCAGAGAGATGACACAATGAATAGAGCAGTAGCCCTGGAGTCAAGAGAACCTGAGTTCAAATTCAGCCTTACACAGGTGTGTGACACTGGACAAGTCACTTAACCCTGATTGCCTCCAAAAGAAAAAAAAGAAGAAAAATGAGTTCAAAACAGTGGAAAAGAGCAAGTCTAATTCCCATTCTGTGTGAAAGCCCTTTATTAGTGATAGAGGGGGGGCGGAGCCAAAATGAGAGAGTAGAAGCAGGACCTCCCTGCTGCTCAGGCTTCCACCTTCCCCAATCCATGTAAAAAGGGGACTCTAAACAAATTTTGGAGCTGCAGAACCCACAAAATGACACAGAGGAGCTAACCTCCCACTGAGGACAGCCCAGTAGGATGGCAGGAATCGGCCAGCACAGCACTCTGGGAGCCTAGCCCAGCCCCACGCCAAGGCTTTAGCCCCAGGGTGGGCCTGACCAGCTGCTGGGCAGAGAGACTCCAGATCAGCAGGAGCTATGGCCGTTTCCAGAATTATCAACACATAGATGCGAAGGACAAAGTGAGAGGTCAGTGCAGTCTGGACTTTGGGACCCAGTAAGTGGGAGTGCATGAGCACTGAGACACCAGCACAGCCAGCCAGAGCAACATGGCAGCTTCAGCTCCTGGCCTGCAGAGTGTAGGGAGACCAAGCACCAGTCTGAGGGGCAATTGCTCTTGCTTTAACCTGCTTGGATCTGGATTGCAGTCTAGGGTGGAAGTCCTACGGTGTGTGTCCAGCTTGCCAGAGCTTGTGGAGACGTCAGAGAGGGCACCCATCTAATACCTCCAGAAGCTGAGAAAACCCCAGCGTTTGGGACAAAAGCTCCCCTGTCTGATGACAGAGTCGTACGGTGGCAAAAAGCCTAGGGGTCAAGTGACTGAGGGGCGACATGACCAGGCAAAGGAAACAAAGCAGACAGAAGATTCCAACATTAGATTCCTATTTTGGGGACATAAAGGAGCAAAGCATGGAATAGAAGGAAGACAGTGAAGTCAGAACTCCTGCACCAGAAGCTTCAAAGGAAAATATGAGCTGGTTACAGGTCATAGAGGACCTTAAGAAGCAGATAAGAGAAGTGGAGGAAAAATTGGGAAGAGAAATGAGAACAATGCAAGAAAATTATGAAATGAGAGTCAACAGCCTGATTGAGGAAAATAACACTTTAAAAAACAGACTGACTCAAATGGCAAAAGAGGCTCAAAAAGGCAATGAGGAGAAGAATGCCTTAAAAAGCCAAATTTGCCAGATGGAAAAAGAATCTCAAAAGCTCAATGAGGTGAATCATGGCTTCAGAATTAGACTTGAGCAAAGGGAAGCTAATGACTTTATGAGAAATCAAGAGATGCTGTTAAAGAGATCCAAAAAATGAAAGAATAGAAGGCAATGTGAAATATCTCAGTGGAAAAACCACTGACCTGGAAAATAGATCCAGGAGAGATAATTAAAAAATTGTTGGTCTACCTGAAAGCCATGATCAAAGTAAGAACATAGAAATCATCCTCCAGGAAGTTCTCAAAGAAAACTGCCCTGATGTTTTAGAACTAGAGGACAAAATAGAGGTTGAAAGAATCCACTGATCACCTGTAACAGCAAGCACCCCGGCTTCCCCAGGGTGTCTGCCAACACAGGTTCTTGGATCTGTTTTGATAAAGGAAAGCAACTCAAAATGGGTTAACAAGCTTACTTTAATCAGTCAGACATATATCGTTTACCTTGTTCAGGAGAAAAGGTCAGCACCCTGAACCTCAAAGTATACAGGCATAATTATCAAGACAGAAACATCAAGTAGACAGATTTCCAAACTGTCCAACCATCACATCCATACCCAGTCAACATCTGGGTTTCCACATTCTGGGTTTTTCAAAGCCGAGGGACTCTCAACAACAGCTTCCCAGAATTCAGATCAAATCACAGAACACTTCACAAAGTGAGTCCCAAAACAAAGTTACACATCAGGGCTTATATAGCCTTCTCCTGGCTCAGAGAATGTAACAACCTTATTGACTCACTGGCCAATCAAGAAGCATCTACTGAAAAACAAGCCTCCCACCCCAGGCTTCAGGTGCACATTAGCCTAGGGGCAGGGAAGATCTTTAAAATTTACATTTCCATTACATCACCTCCTGAAAAAGATCCCAAAAAGAAAACTCCTAGGAATATTATAGCCAGGTTCCAGAATACCCAGATTAAGGAGAGAATATTAAAAGCAGCCAGGAAGAAACAATTTGAATATTGTGGAAACACAATCAGGATAACCCAGGATCTGGCAGCTTCTACTCTGAGGGATCTAAGGGCTTGGAATGTGATATTCCAGAGGTCAAGGGAGCTGGGATTAAAACCAAGAGTCACCTACCCAGCAAAACTGAGTATCATGTTTCAGGGGAAAATATGGTCATTCAGTAGAATAGAGGATTTTCAAGCATTCTTGCTGAAAAAAACAGAGTTGAACAGAAAATTTGGCGTTCAGAAACAAGAAGCAAGGGAAGCATGAGAAGGTAAACAGGGAAAAGAAATCATAAGGAACTTATCAAAGTTGAACTATTAACATTCCTACATGGAAAAACAATAATTGTAACTTATGAAACTTTTCTCAGTAGTTGAAGGGAATAGACATATATATATATGTCTATTTATGAGGGTATATGGGCATATGAATACATATGTGAATGTGTGTATATATACTTATAGGTATACATAGAGGCCACAGGACCAATTTAACAGGAAGGGATGATACTTTAAAGGTGAAATTAAGAGGTGAGAGAGGAATATAATGAGAGGAGATGGGGACAGACAGAATGGGGTAAACTATCTAATACAGAAGAGGCAAGGGAAAATGGTTACAATGGAGGGGAAGAATAGGAAGGAAAAAGGGAATGGGTCAACCTTATTCCCATTGAATTTGGTTTGGGGAGGGAATGAAATACACACTAAATAGGGCATCTCACCCTCCAGGAAAGTAGCGGGGAAGAGGATGAGAGGGGGCATGATGGAAGGGAGGGCAGGCTGCGGGGGAGTGAAGTTGGAAGCACCCACTTTTTTTTTTTAAAGCAATCGGGGTTAAGTAACTTGCTCAAGGTTACACGGCTAGTTATTTCTGGGTGTGGTGCTGAGTATCTGAGCCCGGATTTGATCCAGGTCATCCCGACAGTGGAGCCAGTGCTCTTACTCGCTGAGCCACCTGGCCACCCCTAAGCAATTGGGGTTAAGTAACTTGCTCAAGGTTACATGGCCAGGTGTTTCTGGGTGGGTGCTAAGTGTCTGAGCCCGGGATTCAATCTCCAGGTCTTCTCAACACTGGAGCCAGTGCTCTTACTTACTGTGCTACCTGGCTGCCCCTGGAAGCACCCACTTTTGAAAAGGAACAGAATCAAAGTAGATAATAGAACAAGTGGGAGGTGGGATAGGAAGGAGGGAAATATAGTCAGTCTTTTACAATATATCTACTATGTCATTGTTTTGCATTAGCCACACATGTACAACTTATACTGAACTGCTTATCTTCCCAGTAAGGGTTGGTGACAAGGGAGGAAGGGAATGAATCTGGTATTCAAAGTTTTAAAATCAAATATTCAAATATATATACCATTATTAATATTATTTTACATGTAATTGGGAAATAAGATATACAGGCACTGGGGCATAGAGATCCACTGGAAAAGTCTAAAGGGATATGGAAGAAAATATGGGAGAGAGCAGATTAGAGGAGGGGATATCCTGTGGGACTGCTATTTTGGGGCAGTGGGTAGGGGGAAAACAGGGATAAAATTTGTAACTCAAAATGTGGCCGAAATGAATGATGTAAATCAGAAGTTAATAAAGCATTTTAAAAAAGACCTTTATTAAAAGACAGGTATAAAGCCATCCCTTCACCAGACTAAACATTTTCACTTCTTTTACTTGATCTTTATATTACATGATTCAATCAGTTAATAAACAGTGTATAGAGTGGACTGTGAATTAGAAAGACCTGAATTCAAATCCACCTTCTAGCACTTCGACTAATTTTATGTCCCAGGGCAAGGCTTAACTTTTATCTGACTCAATTTCCTCATCTATGCAATGGAGATAAAAACTTTAGCAAATTCTCAGGGTTATTGCGAGGATCCAATGAGAAATGTGTAAAGTTTGATATAAATGTTAGCTATGATTATAATAAACATAAACCATGTACCAGGCATCATTCTAAGAGTTAGGGATAGAAAAGGGTCTCTCTGTCTTAATGATACTCACATTCTAATAGGGGAGATAACATGCAAACAACTACATATCTATAAGTTATATATTGGCTTTTGTCTTGCCACTGGACTTTAATGGCTTTGGAGGAGAGAGTGAAGCTGATGATTTTATGCAATTTTGCCTCATTTAAATCCAATTCGTGTGCAAGTCAAGACATCACCCTGTGATGTCATTGGTACTCTTTGAGAACAAAGGATGAACAACAATAACTATGTATGTATATGTGTATACATGCACATATATAGAGAGAAAGATATACATATATACCTATACATGTACATTTATATACACTATACATATGCACGTATATTTATGCGCACACGCAGAATTCATACACACACGTATATATACACACATGTATGTATACACATGATACACACAGGGTAAATGTGGATGTTTTGTATCTCTTTGTGTAGCCCATGATCACATCTGGGTTGGGTTTTTTGGTTGTGGGTTTTTTTGGTTGCATTTTTTTGGCCATCATGTCATACTGCTGACACATATTGAGCTTAGGAACTACTTTAAAGTTCCCAGTCCTGCATGATCACAGGATCATAGATTCAGGGAGAGAGTGGACATTAAAAACTATTTAGTCCCACTCCTCCATTTTGCAGATGAGTAAACTGAAACCCAGAGAAGTTAAGAGACTTACACAAGATGACAGGTAACAGAACCAGTGATCAAATCCAGATTTTCTGAGTTTGGTTTTGTTTTGGAGGGTGGAAGGCAGGGCAATTCGGGTTAAGTGACTTGCCCGAGTTCACATAGCTAGTAAGTGTGTCACGTGTTTGAGGTCAGATTTGAACTCAGCTCCTCCTGACTTCAGGGTAGGTGCTCTATTCACTGATCCACCCAGCTGCCCCTAAATCCAGATTTTCCGAAGTCAGATTCAGTATTATTTCCATATCACCTTATTATGGATTTCACCCCAATAGGGATTGCCCCAGCTTATCAGTGACATCTTATCCTGTGAGAGTTGTCCAGGTATTCTCACAAGTCTTCCATAGAGGTTAGGAAACACATGATTGCTCTTTCCCCACTCTCTCCCTAATTCATTGTCAGCAGACTAACAAATTCTTCCAATCACTGCTTATATTCTGGTTTCTGAACTCATTATTCACATGAAATCACTCTGAAATTACCAATGAGTTCTTTGTGGATAATTCTGATGGCCTTATCTCAATTTTCGACCACCTTGCCCTCTCTGAACAATACTGACCACCTTCCCAGGCATTAATTTGCATGACAACGATCCTGTGGTTCTCCTAAGTATGTGGATACTCTTCAGTCTCCTTTAGTGAAGCATGATCCTTATCCTACCCCCCATCTGTGGGTGAACCCTGGAATACACTTACACCCTGAGGCACATAGTCCTCATCTCTTTCTACATACTCCTTTGGTGACTTCATCACCCTCAAGGGCTCGATTATCTCTATACAGATGATGCCCACATGCTTACTTCTAGTCCTGGTGTCTCTCCTGAGCTCCAGCCTCCACATCACCAGCTATCTCAGACTTTTCTACCTGGATGTCCTATGGCCATCTCAGACTCAACATTTCCAAAACAGAACTCATTATCACTCCTTTCTAGTCATCCATGTCGGTAGCCAGTCATACCCAACTCCTCACTTTCACTACTGCACATATTTCAGTTACCAAATCTTGTAAATTGATTTCCACAACATCTCTCACATCTGTCTCCTTCTCTCCACTCCCATGGACATCACTGGGGTTCAGACTCTCTTTACCTCTTCCGTGGTCTCCTGCAATATCCTCCTAATTGCTGGTCTCCTTACTTCAAGTTTCTCCCCTCTCTAATCCATCCTCCAAACAGTTGTCAAAGTGATTATCCTAAAATCTAGCTCTGACCATGTCACTGCTCCCCAGCTTAAAAAGCTTCAGTGGTTCCCTTTGGTCACCTTGATCAAATACAGACTCCTCCATTTGGCATTTAAAGGGCTTCACAACCTGACTGCAGCCTATCTTTTCAGTCTTATTACATATCACTGCCCTCCACACACTCTATGCTCCAGCCAAGCTGTCTTTCTTGCCATTCTTCACACATGACAATCTATCTCTTGCCTAATGACTTTGATATACACCCAGGCTTCCTTCAGAGCTTCTCTCAAAAGCTACCTCCTACACAAGGCTTTTCCTAAGCTCTCTGGCTGCTAATGTTCCCTCACTCCAAAATGACAGAGTCTCTCTCTCTCTCTCTCTCTCTCTCTCTCTCTCTCTCTCTCTCTCTCTCTCTCTCTCTCTCTCTCTCTCTAAGGTATAAGACTTAGAATTTGGGTATTAAGAATAAATGAGAACTGAATGAGTCTAGTAGTCATTCAATTTCATTTCTACCTCTTTTCCCTATCTACTTTGAAGATTCAGGGGAAATCAATCAATAAGCATGTATTGAGCATTTTCCAGGGATTGTGCTAGGTATTAGGGATACAGACAAAAAAATGAAATAATCTCTGGTCTTAAGGAATTTACATTATGTTTAAGGGACAACATATACACGCGGAAATAAAGAATACATATGTAAATACATATAGCTATATACACATGTGCATATATGAGCACATGGGTAGTAATATGTGTATACACATATTATACTCATATGTGCATGTACACATATATACATACATGTGCATGTGTGTGTATGTTCTATCTTCAATTTGTTCATGCAGGAAGCCTTGTTAGAAACTGATGTTGGTAAACTTTGTCTTTGGTATCCCCAGTCTCCTAGTTCAATCCTACAAATATACCAATATCCATTAAATGGCTACCACGTTCAAGTCATTGAAACTTGAGCCAGGGATGTAAAGATAATAAAATAGTCCCCTCCCTTAGGGAGGTTACCTTCTACTGAGAGGAGAAAAGCTTATACAAGTATAAGTGGATACAAGGTATACACACAATAATTTTAGCATATATAGAGAGAGTTAACAACTGGGGGTAGGCAGGGGATGGGGAAAAGGCCTTAAAGGAAGTGATACCTGATGTATGCTCTGATGGAAATTTCAAGAAAGCTACAAGACTGAAGTGAGGAGGGGATACATTCCAGACATGTGGATCCACCTGGGCAAAAGTGTATGAACCATAGAACGAACTGTGCAGGGAAAAACAAACTGGTCAATTTAATGAAACAAGAGAATGCATGAAGGGAGATGATATGAAATAAGATTGTAAAGGTAACTGGAGTGAGACTGTAAAGGGTCTTAAATGAAAGGATGAGGATTTTATATTTGATACTGGAAACAATGGGGAAGCCTTGAAAATCTTTGAGTAGGCAGGTGATGGGGTAAGTCTATCTTTGAGAGATATCAATTTGGCAGCTCTATAAAGGATCAATTAGAGGGGAAAGAGACTAGAAATAAGGAGATCAGTTAGAAAGCTATTGCAATTTTTTAGGTGAGAGACTAAGGGTAGAGTCTACAAGCAGAGAAGAGGGGAATCATTCAGGAGATATTATGGAAACAGAACTGATGAGATTTGGCAAAAGGTTCAAAATGGAGGCTGAGAAAGAGGGAAAAACCGTAGTTTATGATGAATTTCTGCATGGAAGAATGGGAGTGATATCAGCTTCTTTTCTAGCACCATATGCTTGATAATCTCTTCCCTTCCCCGTTTAACCTAAACTTCTCAGGATAGGAACTGTTATTAATCACTTATACCTCAGTGTCAATTTGAGTCAATGTTATCTATTAAGCAGTGAAGTAAATACACACACATATATGTGTATATATGCAAACATACATATATAGATATTCTAGAAATATGAGGGCTTGAGAAAATTTTTGAGAATGTGGCCAAGAACATTTGGAAGTAATTTGTGTGTCTTCACCCAACTGGGAAAAAAATAACTCCTTTTCGCTTAGTAATTTCTTGTTTCTTTCTCTGAGGCTCTAGGCATTTAAATATACCATATATGATCATTTTATTAACAAATAGGATTCTACCAAATATATTTTTTATGTTTCCAAACTAACAAATTCAATTCAACACAAAAAATTTATTAAGCACCTAATAAAGTGAAGTACTAAGTTACTTATAATTTTAATCCTCTTTCCCACACACCACGTATTTTGAGGGATGAGGTTGAGGGTTGAGGGTTTAAATTTTATGAAACAAATCTCTACGTTATATGATGTTAAGGAATTTGAGGCACAAAATAAGTGTTGGGTAAAAGTTTGTTAACCAGTTAATGAGTAATCCCCCTACACACCTCACTGCATAATGTCATCCTTTTACTACCTATTCTTCCACAATTCTGAAGAGTATACATGCATGTAAATAATATATATGCAATATACATGTATGTGTATATAAACATATGTGTGTACACCTATATATACATATGTGTACACATATGTATGTGTGTTTTGTATCCATAATGTTACCTGACAATAGTAACAGGAAACCTCTATAATAGAAAGCAATACAATTTAATCTAAATTTGGGCTAAATCTCAACAGAATCTAGAAAAATCCTGGCATAGCATGCTTTTCAGTGTTCTTATCATTTAGGTAAACTCTGAATAGAGATGCTAGTTAGAAAGAATATTTTTATGAAAAATTAGAACAAGATTTCATTGAATCATACTGTTGAGAAGAACCTCAGCCATCATTTTGTCCAAATTCCTGAGATCTGGACAAGTTGTAACTTGCCCAAGGTACTCATACCCCTAGCAAGTGGCCCCAGGGATCCCAAGTCCCTTTCTAAGCTTTCCTTCTGTGGCAGGATCACCACACCTCCTCTTAATACTCTTCATATGAAGCAGCTTAAAGTTCCTGTTCAAAAGAGGTCAGAAGCTGCCCAGGGAAATCGAATACCCATTATGTTTAGTAATAGTTCTCCCACAACCATTTACATTAGAATTAATCTTTTATTAAGAGAGAGGATGTGTGCCAAAGCACCTGGGGGCCTTTCACTCATTTATACACGTATCCTGGGATTCTCTAACTTATCTCTGGACAGCTCCTATCAAAAGCAATCTTCTTTGACATCTCCTTTGAAGTCTGAAGTAGTAAACAATATAGTTTTTCTCTTTTGGTGGGGAATGAGCATTGAGTATAGAGCCCAAATCTTGTTAGGGACTGTTTGATAAACCTCATGTCTATATTTTAAAATTAAAAACTCTCACCTTTATAAGGCTTTTACCAAATAATCAGCAGGCATTTATTAAGTACCAATTTATATGCCAGACCATTTGACAAACTTCATTCTTCTGTTTCTTAAACTGAGTTGGCAGGTAGGTGGATAGAAACTAGTTGTGTGATACTGGGTAAGTCACAACCTGTCTGCTCAAGTTTCCTCAGCTATATAATGGGGATAATAACACCCATCTGCCAGAGGTGCTACAAGGATCAAATAAGATAACATCTGTGTAGCACTTAGAATAGTGCCTGGCACTAGTAGACTCTCAGTAAATGTTGATTTCTTCTTTCCCTCCCTTAAAAACCTTCATCTTTATAAGGCTGTTAACAAGAAGTCATTGACCACCTACTATGCAATAGGCACAGGGCTAGGTGTTGGTGACACAAAATTTTTTTTAGAGTTTCTGGTCTCAAAGAACTTACATTCTGGAAGTCAAAACATTATGAATTCCTAGAAAAGATTAAAAAAAAAACTTTTCTTTTTTAAATAAAAAAGGAAACAACTGAAGTCAAATTCATTTTGTTATATTTTCAAATCAAGATAGAGGACTGAGCCATATTTGGAGATATGGAAAAGATAATAGAGATCTCATTATTTCCTGAAGTGGGCCTGTGCTCTGAGAAGGTCCAATTCATTTATTTGTGGATCAGACAGTGATCAGGCACCTATTAGTTTTAAAGTCCAGGAGAGGATACCAAGAGGTCCAAGTCATGGTTGGACTCCAAGGAGCTGATGATCTAGATAGAGGTGTGAGGCTTATACACAAGAAGTTTAAAAAAAATAGCACAAATGTTGCCAGTTTATGGCTAACTGATGAAGTAGTCATATGGACAAAAAGAGGGATTAGCTTATATGGAAGAAGAGATTTTTGGGGGTTGGAGTGGTCAGTGAAGACTTCATAGAAGAAGTAGAACTCAAGCCTGTCTTTGAAGGATGGATACAAATTAGAAAGGTCTCCCTCTTCCTAACTTTCCTATTATTATGGGGGACACCACCATCTTCCCAGTCACTCAGGGTGTAAAGCCAAGCATGAGAAGCTTTCCAGAGGACTACTGCTATGAACAGCTTTTGAGGTTCTGATTGCCATAGCAAACTATTTATTCAATAACAAATCAGAGCAAAAACATCAAAATACAGTATTCATAATGTCACAACTCAATAGCTTATCACTAAGATGGCCACATAGTTTTCACCAAAGTGGTCACACAGTTTTCAACAAAGTAAAATCTTTTAGTAACTTAATCATTCAATCATCCTTTAGGAGGCTTGCCTCACAAAGTACAAAAGTCAGTTTTCCACCCACAGGGTACAATTAAGTTACAACTTCACCAGTCACTACTCAGACAATTTCATCAGTCACTACTCAGTCAATTTCATCAGTCACTACTCAGTACCCATGGAGAGGTCTTTTCATCTTGACTCAGGGCAGGCTTTCAGCTTCCATGGCTCCTCTTCCATGGTCCCAGCTCCCACCCAAATCTAACCAACTGCCACCTAAGTTCAAAGGAAGACAGCTCCCAGTTCCTTGTCCAGATCTCCATGCAGTTCCTGCTCCATATTGAAGCTCACAGTGTCCAGTCCATCTCAAATCCTTCACAGTCTCTGTTCCTGGGAAGACAAGGTTTTACAAAGCCACAAGAACATTCATACATATTAACAAAGTCACAACATTTGTACAACGTACTGGCACCACAGTCATGTTTCCTCAGTCTTCTGCAGCTCCAGTTGGCCCTTGGAAGTCCTCAGGAGCTCTGGCTGTGTAGCAGCAAGCACCCCAAGCGTCCTCAGGGTTTGCCGCCAATACAGGTTCTTGGATCTGCTTTGATAAAGGAAAGCAACTCAAAATGGGTTAACAAGCTTACTTTAATCAGTCAGACCATATATCGTTTACCTTGTTCAGGGCAAAAAGGTCAGCACCCCGAACTTCAAAGTATACAGGCAGAATTATCAAGACAGAAACAGATCAAGTAGACAGCTTTCCAAACTGTCCAGCCATTACATCCATACCCAATCAACATCTGGGTTTTTCAAAGCCGGGGGACTCTCAACAACGGCTTCCCAGAATTCAGATCAAATCACAGAACACTTCTCAAAGTGAGTCCCAAAACAAAGCTACACATCAGGGCTTATATAGCCTTCTCCTGGCTCAGAGAATGTAACAACCTTATTGACTCACTGGCCAATCAAGAAGTATCTACTGAAAAACAAGCCTCCCACCCCAGGCTTCAGGTGCACTTTAGCCTACGGGCAGGGAAGATCTTCCAAATTTGCATTCCCATTACAGGCTGCCCCTCCAAAATCCTTAGCACCATACTTTTCATTCTCAAAATCAAAATAGCTTTGTCCAGCCTCCACGTGGCTTGCTCCAAGAAATTCTGTCTCAGTTCTCAATTCTCATTCCTCTTCTCAGTTCTTCTCATTTCTCAGTCCAGTCTTCAGTCCAGCAACAGCTGCCCTACCTCCACCATCCTTATCCCAGGAAATTCTGTCTGTCCAGCTCATGCTCTTCCTTATGTATGTATGTTAGCTCCTCCCTGTTCAGCCCTTTCCTATTATGTCAGAACAGGGGTCATACCTCCTGGTTTTGTTTGTTCCTTTGTTTACAGAGCCTTAATTTGAAACAAGGTGCTAAGTACATGCTTACTGCCAATACAAAGGGATCTTCAAATTTCATTACTATTACACAGGGTTAAAATTTAGGAGTACTCAACTTTTCCTGATCTCTCCCTTCATTATACCATAAAAAATCTCTTGTCAAGGCCTGTCATTTCTACATTCATGACATCTCTCTTATGTGTCCCCTTATCTCACAGGATGCTGTCATCAACCTGGTGCAGACCCTCATCATCTTCTGCCTAGGCAATTACAATAGTGTACTATTTGGTCTCCCTTTCTTCATCCCTCTCTCTCTGCTCTGTGGTCCAACCTCTACTTATTTGTCAAATTGATTTTCCTCAAGTTCAGGTATGCACATGTCACCCCTCCCCTGGTTCAATTAGTTCCCTGTTACCTGAAGATTAAACATAAAATCCTCTGTCTTTTAAAGTCCTTTATAACATGATCCCTTCCTCTCTTCTAGGCTTTTACCTTGCTCCCTATCACTGTGCTCTGATCTGGTGACACTGGCCTCCTTACAAAAAAGACTGAGTATTCTCATTGTTGTTGTTCAGTAACAACTTTGTTTTTCAAATATGTGACTGTTCAGTCACTCTTCATTACCCATTTGGGGTTTTTTTGGTAGAGATACTGGAGCGGTTTTCCATTTCCTTCTCTATCTCATTAGACAAATGAGAAAACTGAGACAAACAGGGTTAAGTTACTTACCCAGGGTCACACAACAGGTGTCTGAGGTCACATTTGAACTCAGGCCCTCATGATTCCAGGGCTAGCACTCTATCCACTAAGCCACCTAGGTGCCTCCAAGTAGGCACTTAATAAATGTTTGTTGATTGATTGATTTGTTTCTAAAGAAAACCATGGCCACCAAGCTGGCCATTTTCTCACTGGCTGTTCTCTATCCTAGGAATGCTCTCCCTCTTCATCTCCATCTTTTGACTTCCCTTTCTCCCTTAAGTTCCAGCTAAATTCCTCTTTTTCCCAATCCTCACCCTTTCATACAAATGCCTTTCCTCTGCTAATTATCTTCAGATTATTCTGTATATGCATTTTGCTTATACCTAGTTGTTTATATGTTGTCTTCCCTATATAATTGTCAAATCTTTGAGAGAAGAGTCTGTTTTTGCCTTTTTTTGTATCTTCAGTATTTATCAGAGAGTCTGGCATGTAGTAGGCACTTAATAACTGCTTAACTGACTGACTGATAGGTAAAGAAAAAAAGAGCAGACACAAAAAGTGGAGGGTAAAAATTATATGTTAAAAGCTCAGTGTACAGATTTGTCTAACTGAAACAGAGTTCACGAAAGGAAATTTAGATTTTAGGCTTACTATGAAATCTAGAATGGACCTAACTTCAATCTAGCTTCATGACTATACATTATGAATTTATTCTTTGTGAAATGACCCGGACAGTATTAGACATATGAAGAAACAAATAGCATCATAATTGATATGGGAGCCATCACTGAGTCAGTTATTTCTGTGCAATCAGATCAACAACTTGTTTGAGTAAAAATTAAAATTGATAGAAAACTAGAAGAAAGCTACAATAAAAATAGAAATAGAATAAAAAAAAACAATGGTAGCTTTAATAAGTGATGTCACATATGCCTATTTGGGAGTGGGTACAGATTAAGAATATTTTTCTAGTATTCTCTTTGATGCTTTCTTTCTCCCACCATTCACTTCTGACAAATTCCATGGTCAATTATGGCAATTTTTATTTTGCCTAAAGGGGAAAAATCTTAAAGGGACTGGACATTCACAGGTATAGAAATATAACCATTTATGTTTTCTAATTAACTTTGCTTGATGGAATTCCTAAAATGTTAGGCATTTGTTTTGAAGTGGACAAGTAGTAATTTTCCATCAAGATCAATTCTTGTATATCCTTATTGCTGGAAAATTTATGAGCTTAAGGAAGTAAGCAAAGCCATTTTAATCTCAAATGATGCTCCTAAAAGAAAAATTTTCTCTTGTTTATTTTCTTCTCCCCTCTTCCTGATCATCTCTCTTTTCCTCTTTGTGACTCTCTTTTATTCTTTTGGTGTTGGATATGGCTGGATTGGCCAATATCTGTAGGAAAATCATGCCAACAAGGGAAAAAGTAGGAGGATATATTTTTTAAAATTAATATGACTACATAGAGACCAATGACTTCAAATTTTAAAAGGATATCTACAAAAGATGGGAGCAAAGGGACTTAAGAAAGAATACAAGAGAATAACAAAAACTTGTAAAAGTAGTGTCAAGGCTATGACCAGAATGAGTTGAAGCCTGCTAAAAAATGCTGAGCTTTAGATTATGTTCAAAGGTTGAAGAACAAGGAAAGGATAGACCTCCTCCCTGGGGACTGATAATCTAATATTAACAGATAGCAGAACTAACCTCATCAAATCCTGTTTTATTTCAATTTTATCTTTCAAAATGAAAGGTTTCTAAATTGGAAATGGTAGAACAAATGTGGTTAGGAGGGAATTAGTGGATTGCAAGCTTTATATGAGCCCACATTATGATTGACAGCAGAAAAAGACAATGTAATCATAGACTGTATTAATAGGGGCAAGCATCCAGAGTATGGGATACACTGCCCAATTTGTATATGGACGATTGTGTCCAATTCAATATGCCATACTGAGGAAGAATATTAGTAGGCCTAAGTACATCAAGAAAAGATTGAGGGGGAATAGGAGAAGCCCTGAAACTAAATCTTAAGAGGATTAATTGAATTAACTATGTTTAGACAGAGAAGAGATATAGGAAAGACATTATCACAATCAGGCTTATTCTACTTGGTCCTGGGGGACATTTCTAGGACCAGTGGCTAAAAGTATTTTTAAACTTATAGAAATGTTTGTCCAGGTTCAATGTAAGTAGGAACTTCTAACATTTAGAACTTCCTAAAAGTGGGATTGACTTTTTTTTTGCAAGAAGTGAGGGATTCTTCATAGGTTGGATAACCACTTATCAGGATGGCAAATGAGGGGAATAAAGTGTCTGGTAGGGTAGGATTAGATAATTTCTGGGGTCCCTTTGCAAACTGAGATTCTGTGTTCTTGTAAAATGAAAGCCAAGATTTTTGAAGAGATAGAAAAAAGTTTTAAATTAGTTTAATTTTCTAGTTCCAAACAAATTATAACCTATTGAAAGAACTTACAGATATTATGTCAGACTAAGTGAATAATCAGTGAGGAATCATGGAGAAGGCTGCTGAAGTTGAGAAGGCGGGGAGTCAGAAAACTTAAAATGATAAAATAACCTGATTTTCCAAGAGGGAGGAAATTAGATTATGGGAATCATAGAAGAGCTTGATATTGATTCCTAACATATGTTGAACAAATTATTAAACAAATGATTAGTCAATTCAATGAAAATAAAGTGGTGATCACTAGGAGCTACCATGGGCTTAGTAAGAACAAATTATGCCAAACTAATTTCATTAACTCTTTTTTTTTTCATATAGTTAGCTTGGCAACAAATCACCTCTCATTTCTAAGAACCAGCCTAAGTGTGGAGAGTTTCATCAGTCTGCTCACTTGCTGATGAGGTCTTTGGCTATGGTAAATCATGAAAAAAAGAGAAAAAAAAAATAATGATCACAGTTTTATGTGACCTTAATCTGCTTCTGTAGTGTTAGAGATAAATGGAGGGAACAGAGATTGCTAAGAATGATGTTGTTTTTTGACAACAATAAATATTAACTTAGCTGTTGATTCTCTAAATGTGAGATTCTTGTCCAATGATGAATGATTAGGGACTGAATCATATCAATATTGACATTGTTGCTAAAAATGTGAATAGATAACAAAAGGAAATTGCTGCTAAATGGACAGATGGTTTATAAGTTCTCCATGGAGAGACAAATAAAGACATAGGTAGAAATGGATTCCTCATTTGTCCAAAGACAAGAAGAAATGTGATTTCATAGGAAATTTTGTTATCAGGTATTTTGATGCTTCAAATACATATTTACAAAAGAGACCACAATGAAAAGACCACTTATGTGGAAATAGAATTTGTAATAGATGGACAGTTAGAAAAATTATATGAATAACTTGATAAAACCCTCCCAATTAATTCAACATACACTTTGATACTCAATGACTTTAATGCAAAAGTGAGGGTAGTAAAACATGTTGGAAGATTGTGGTTTATGGATTAAGGAAATAAGAGAGGTAGAAATCATAGACCATGCAGAAGCTTCGTAACTATATATTATGAATATTTTCTTTGTGAAAAGAACTGGAAAGTATTAGACATGTTAAATACCAAATAGCATCACAGAATTAAATTAATTACATTTTTATGGTTAGAGAATGCTTCAGTATTGATGCAGAACTCATAACTGAGTCAGCTTTTCCTGTACAGTCAGGCCAAAAACTTTTTAGAGCAAAGAAAAATTAATGAAAAGTTATAAGAAAGAATTAACCTATTAAATAAGTTATTGTTGGTGAAATGAGAGACAGCTGGAATAACTGATACAGTTCTAGACATGAAGTCAGAAAGATCTAGGTTTAAGTTCTAGGCAAGTCTCTGGTGCTCCAAGCAATTCTCTAAGACTGCAGGTTTTACATGGACTTCTTCACCAGAAGTTCTATGTGTCAAGACACCATAGGTCCAATTTTCCTGACCTCCAAGATGATTCTCTATGAACTATTCCACATCCCAAACTTCTTCCTGAATCAAAGGTCCATCTTTTTAATACCAATATTCTAGTGAATATATAAGAGAGATCTAGGATAGGAACTTAAAGGAAGGGTAAGGTCTAAGGAGTGTTTTCTTGGTTTTGTTGTTTGCTTGTTTGTTTTGAATAGAAGGGAGTTGAGTCTCTTTATAGGTGACTAGGAAGGAGCCAGTCTATAGGGGGAGACTGAAGATTAGATAAAAAAGGTTGGTAGGGGATAATTGGAGGGGAATCTACTAGAGAAGATAGGAGGGAATAAAATCCATGATTTACATAAAAGTTGCACTTGATGAGAAGGGCCACCTCATTATTAGAGAATATAATAAAGAAGCAGAGAATGGGAGATGATGTTAGAAAAAAGAAGGGGAGAGATAGGTTTTAGCAAGGTAGAAAATCAATGGACTCTGTGCATAGGTACAAGCTGCCAACTTCAATAGGATCTGTACCAAGAGAATTTTAACTGTTTTTATTTGAATTCAACATTTATTTAATACACAGTCATATAGACATTGTTCTTCCATCAAAATAAAGAAACTAAGATTTAGTCAGTATTTTGAAAATTAAAAAACAAACTTTAAAACTACAAACAAGAATGAGATAAAATATTTTTCCTTCTTAAAATTAATTTCTGCCTAGTACCTGCAGCATATCCTGTATGTGTCACTCTTATTATATATCAGTCATTCAAGGATCAGTCTGAGTTTAGAGAGATTCGCCATCACTTTTGTTTTAGTATAATTCTTTTTTGTTTTGGTGGGGGATGGGGTGTGCCACTATAGCTCTCAAAGACCCAGGGGTAAAGAAGTTGAGATATACATTGGTGGAGAGTGTTCACATTTCTGTAAATCAGGAGTCCTTACATTAGTAAAGAATAGATGTTTACCTTCAGTATGTGTGTAGGTCATTCTCATAAAGATTTTTATAGAGATGAGAATGTGGGCATATGGGTTGGTAGTTACTGATGGTATTATGAGCTTTTGTGACAATAATGTTTTTAATATTTTTAGAATTATGAAAATCCAAGTTTCAAATAATGTATCTATTTGGGTAAACAAGCTATAAAATGAACTCATCATTTTGTCCTTGCATATGGGCTTCCAAGCCACCTCCCATCCTCAATGAATATCATCTCCCTCCAACCCCTCTCCTCTTGCCTTGAAAGTAAAAGGCTTTCCAAAGTCATTGTATGGAGAAAATCTGAGTCATTATCATTTGGATGAGGTTGACAGATATAATGAGGTGTCTATCCAATTCCTTGAAAACACAAGGCAGTTATGATTCACTCTCACCAGGGACCAGCCCTCATTCAGTATTCAGAAATCTTGTCTCCATCCTAAATAGGAACCAAATTGAGATAATTCACTTAGTGCTGCAATGCTAGCCCATTAACTTCAAATTTGTAGTGAAATAATAAAAGCAAATGCTCATTGCCCTTGGAAATCCAGACTTCTGGCATTTGTGACCAAAGTTATAGCTATAGAGTTTGGATTTTTACCATGTAAAAGAACAGCTGTAATTCCAGCCTAGGGTTTGATGCATATTGCTCTATTAATTTAACCACTGAAATTTATTATTATTGCACTTGGAGCATTTGTTATATTATTGCCTTTTATTGAACTTGGATTTGCCTACTTGCTCTGTACCCAAGGATGACATGTATTATTGATCCTCATAGAGCCAGCTCAGATGGGATTATTTAGAAAGGTACAATTCCCAGCTGTTTCTTGTATGGGGGCTTGAATTAAAATGTTTAGATTTTGTTATTGGCTATTGGGACTTGGGGATCCTTATTGGCTCCAGAGTTTATTGTTACTTAGTAGTTTGGATTTTTAAAGCTAGAACTCCAGGGAGCTAATTTTTTCTTCTTCTCAGTAGCAATGTCTGTAATTTGAGTAAATTGTTACCAGGTAGACAGAATGGTTATTCAAGTAGTACCTTATGGTCCACACAGCCAAGTTTTTCTGAGGCATCATTAACTGCATCAATGTTCTCCCACCAAATTATCATCTTTATAATAAACTATGAAAAATAGAACTTTGTAGTACACACCAAGGGTTTTTAAATGGCAATATAAATGATGTTTTAGATAGGCATTCAACATTGAATGAAAAAGTCTCAGGATTTATCACAAAAAGAGGGATTTCTGCATAAAGTGAAGGAGTTTCAGTGGATTGTGGAAATTGACTAGATCAATTTTACACTTTTAGTTAACATAACCATAATTTTGGAAGTGTCAGTTATCAAGATGGTAAATTTATAACAACAAAAATCATACAAATCTATTTTATAGATTTTGTGACAGTCCATGGGAAAATAGAATTATGTATGAGAAATACCTTTCAGCCATCCAAGTTAAAAAAAAATTTAAAAAGGACAAATCATGAATGCTAGACTACAAAAGGTAATCTTCTGGGGAATGAGCTACTTAATGTAAAGGACATTAAGAAAAAGAACTATAGATATCTCATTCATGTCACATGACACTGTTCCCCTCCATATTTTCTCCTACCTTGAATTCCATGATATTTCACTTGCTTGGTTCAATTCCTAACTCTCTGATATCCCTTTTCTGTGTCTCTTTTTGTTTTTTCTTTCTCCTGCCCCTTAAGAATAACAATCCCCAAGACTCTATCCTTAGTCCCTATCTATTCTCTGTATATATGCTTTCTCCTTTGTCAAACTTATTCCCTCCCATGGCTGCAATGATCACATCGAGGAGATGACCCCAGATCTATAGTGCCAGTTCTGACCTTGCTCCAGGTGGTCCACACACATGTTTCCAATTCTCTGTTGGATATTTATCCTTCAATGTCCTGCCAGAACTTCAAGTTCAATATGGAGCACAATAGCAGAGTTAGAATAGGCCTCAAGGATCAAAGCCCAATGCCATTATCTGACAACTGAGGAAACAGAAGCCCAGAGAGGTAAATAGATTTGGCCTCAGTCACACATTAAATTAATTCAGTTAACCAATTCAGCAAACATTTGTTGAATACCTGGTGTCCGTGAGTTACTGTTCTAGGCAGCAGGGATACAAAGATGAAAAATAACATAGCCTTTAAGAAGCTAATGGCCTGCTAGGAGACATAGTATGAATATACAAATAAACCTAATGCAAGTTAGAATTCAATAGAGAAAAGCAGAGATCTGAACAATATACTTTAGGAAAATTCAAGAAAAGAGGGAACAATCTCAACTGGAGGGATGAGGGAAGACTTTATAATAATTATAGTTGACATTTATGTAGTGTTTTTCATACATTATCTCATTTGAGCCTCACAAACGCTGTGAGGTAGAGCATAAAGGTTCATATTTTATAGATGAAGAAACTGAGACTCGGGAAGGCTTGGTGACTTAAGTGTCACAAGCAGTATTTGAACATATTCTTTTTGACTCTAAGTCCAGAATCCTCTCAACTCTGCCCTATCAATGAGCCTTGAAAGAAAATAAGTATTTTAATGATAGAAATGAGAGGAAAGTGCATTTCTGGCATTGAGAGACAACTTTGTTATAATTCAGGGAGGTGGCAGGAGGATATTGGGGAGCTAAGTATTCTGGTTAGTTTGGCATTAAATTCAAATCCATTCAATGAGTATTTATTATTATATGCCAGGCATTGTGCTAGGTTCTCAGGGGCAAAATCAAAACAATGTCTGTCCTTAATTGACTTACATCAAACTGAAGAAAGAGACATTGACAGAGAAAGTAAATAACGAATTAATAAAAAGTAATTTTTTGGGGGGGAGATGGGGAGAGACAGAGAGAGAGAGAGAGAGAGAGAGAGAGAGAGAGAGAGAGAGAGAGAATAATTTTAATTGAGGAAATCAGGAGAAGTCCTCTTGTAGAAGAAGGGGACCTTGAGCTGGGTCTTGAAAGATGCCAGAGATGACTGTAATGCCATGAATCTGCATGATTGGAGGGGGATGATGACCTGGACAGAAAGAAGGAAGTGAGGAGGAAGGATGAAAATAATAGCATAAATAAGTTCTGTTGAGACATATTGACTTTAAGATACTTGTGGAATATTTTGTAGAACTATCCAATCAATTGGCAGTTGATGATATGGGACTGGAGTTCAGAAGATAAATGAAGATTAAATATGTGAATCATTTCAGTAGAGATGATAATTGAACCTGTGGGAATTAAGCAGAGAAGTTCAAGAGAATGTAGAGAAGGAAGAAGACCCAGGAGAGACTATTGAGGCAAATTTCAGTGTGCAGTTCTTTGCAATCAGTGAGACCTTGGTTCAAATCCTACTTCTGACACTTATTAGCTTTTTGATCGTAGGAGAATCATATAACCTCTGTGAGTCTCAGTTTCCACATCTATAAAATGAGTAGAATAACTTATGTAGTACCTAACTCATTGGAGAAATCAAGACAATGGAAAGAGATCTAGCCTTGGAGTCAAATAGAACTGGGTGTAATTCCCAACTCAGAAACATTCTGACTGAATAACCCCCCAAAATCATTCCCCTTAGTGGCACAGGCAACTATTTAAGACTATGATTCACTAAGCTTCTCCTGACCTGCACAGAGGGATTTCCAACACCTAGCATTCTCTAATCAAATGAAGTCATAGGCCCTGACAAGAGCAAATCAAACAAAACTTACCTGCCAGATTGTTCTTATGCATTTAAAGTGCTTTGAAAAATTTCTTTATTTATTTTAATGTATTTTTATTTAGTTAAATATGTCCTAATTATGTGTAAAAATATGTAACATTCAACTTTTAAAAATTTAAGTTAAAAATTGTCTTCCTTTCTCCTATCCCTCCTCCTTGAGAAGGAAAGCAATTTGATATTGATTATACACACAAAGTCAGGCAAAATATATTTCCAAATTAGCCATGTTGGAAAAGAAAACACAGACAAAAAAATAAACAAATCAAAAGATGTATGCTTACATCTACATTCAGAGTTGATCAGTTCTCTCTCTGGAGGTAGATAGCATTTTTCATCTTGAGTCCTTTGGACTTGTCTTGGGTCATTGTCTTGACCAGCGAAGTTAAGTCTTTCACAGTTGATCATTCTTAAAACATTTCTGTTACTGTGTAGAGTGTTCTTCTGGTTCTGTTCATTTGACTTTCCAGGGGTTATAAGTCTTTCCAAGTTTTTCTGAAGCCATGCTGCTCATTATTTCTTACAGCATGATAATATTCCATCATAATCTTATAGCATAATTTGTATAGCCATTTTCCAACTTATGGGCATTCCCATCAATTTTCATTTCTTTGCTACCACAAAAGTATCAGCTATAAATATTTTTATACAAATGTTTTTCTTTTCACTTTTTTTTATCTCTTTGGGATATAGACCTAGTAGTGATGTTGCTGAATAAAAAGATATGCATAGTTTTATCACTCTTTGGGAGCAGTTCAAAATTGTTCTCCAGGATGGTTGAATTACTTCACAACTCCACCCACAGTGCAATAGTGCACCAATTTTTCCACTCCCTCCTACATTTGTCATGTTCCTTTTTTGTCATGTTAGCCAATCTTGGAGTTGTGAGATGGCATCTCAGAGTTGTTTTAATTTACATTCTTTAATCAGTAATAATTTAGAGCATTTTTTCTTGTGACTATTAATTTTTTTTTCTGAAAACTGCCTATTTATAACCCTTTGACCATTTATCAACTAGGGAAGGGCTCTTATTTGTATAAATTTGCTTATATAGTTGATAAATGAGATTTTTATCAGAAAAAAAACTTGCTATAAATTTTTCCCATCTTCCTGTTTTCCTTCTAATTTTGACTGAATTAGTTTTGTTTGTGAAAAAGCTTTTTAATTTTATATAATCAAAATTAGCTATTTTACTTCATGTAATCTCCTCTATTTCTTGTTTTCTTATATTATAAACTCTTCCCTTATCCATGGAAATAACAGGTACATTTTTCCATGCTCCCTAATTTACTTTTGATATCCCTCTTTATGTCTGAATCATTTTGACCCTATCTTGGTCAAATGTTGGGCTCTGCATAGTTTCTGCCAAACTAGTTTTAGCTGTTGTTCAGTCGCTATCAATTATGTCTGACTCTTTGTGAACCCATTTGGGATTTTCTTGGCAAAGGGAGTGGAGTTCTTTGCCATTTCCTTCTCCAGCTGATTTTATAGATTAAGAAACTGAGATAAAAAAGGTTAAGTGCCCGGGGTCACACAGTTTAGTAAGTTTCTGAAGTCAGATTTGAACTTAAGAAGACGAGTCTTCCTGACTCCAGGCCTAGTATTCTACCCACTGCACCACTTTGCTGCCCACTTTTCCCAGGAAGCTTTTTCAAATGATGAGTTCTTACCCCTCCCAAGCTTGGATCTTTGGGTTTACCAAACAGTAAATTAATATGGTCATTTCCTACTGTGTATTGTATAGCTAATATATTACATTGATTTATCACTATATTTCTTAGCCAGTACTAGACTGTTTATATGATGACCACTTTGTAATATAGTTTGAGATCTGGATCTGCTAGGCTGTCCACATTTTTTTCATTGATTCCATTAATATTCTTGACCTTTTCTTCTTCTAGATGAAATTGTTATTACTTTTTCTAGCTCTATAAAATAATTCTTTGGTAGTTTGATCGGTAGGGCCCTGAATAAATGAATCAATGTAAGTAGAATTGTCATGTTTCATTATATTGGCTCAGTTTACATGTAATAATATTTTTAAATAGTTTATATCAATCTTTATTTCTGTAAAGAGCATTTATAATTGTGTTCATATAATCCCTGGGCTTATCTTGATAGGTAGACCCTAACGTAATATTGTATAGTTATTTTAAAATGGAATTTCTCTTTCTATCTTTTCTTGATGAACTTTGCTGGAAGTATATAGAAATACTGATGATTTATGTGGGTTTATTTTATATCCTATATATAATAAAAGTTATATTATATATATACACACATATCCTAAAACTTTGCTAAATTTGTTCATTGTTTCAACTAGTTTTTTAGTAGATTCATCAGGTTCAGTAAGTATACAATCAAATAATCTGCAGAGTGGTAGGGTTGTTTCCTCATTGCATATTTTTACTTCTTCAATGCTTTTTTCTTGTCTTATTGCTATAGCTAGCATTTCTAGTACAATGTTGAATAATAGTGATAAAGAACATCCTTGCTTAACCCCTGATATTACTGGGAGGGCCTTAAGTTTATACTTTCTACACATAGTACTTGCTTTTAGTTTTAGATAGATACTATGTATTATTTTAAGAAATTCTCCATTTATTCCTTTGTTTTCTAGTGTTTTTAATAGGAATAGGTATTGATTTTTGTTAAAGCCTTTTTTTACACCTATTGATAAATTCATATTAATTTTTGATGGTTTTGATATTGATATGGTCAATTGTCCTTATAGTTTTACTAATATTGAACAACCTCTTCATTCCTAGTGTAAATCCTACACTAGTGTAAATCCCCATAGTGTATGATCTTTATGATATATTGCTGTAATCTCTTTGATAGTATTTTATTTTAAAATTTGCATTGAAATTCATTAGAGAAATTGTTCTATAGTTTTTTTTCTCGTTTTTTTCTCTCCCTGGTTTAGAATAATTAACTATTTGTGTCATAAAAGGAATTGACTAGGACTCTATCTTTGACTATTTTTTCAAATACTTCATATAATACTGAGATTAATTGTTCCTTACATATTTAGTAGAATTCACTTGTAAATCCATTACTTCCTGGGTATTTTTCAGGAGGGAGCTCACTGATTAGTTATTCAATTTCCTTTTCTAAGACCAGATTATTTAAGTATTCTATTTCCTCTTCTGTTAATACAGGCAGTTTGCTTTTTGTAAATATTCATCCATTTTCATTAGATTGTGCATTTTACGGACATATGGTTAGGCAAAATAACTCCAAATAATTGCCTTAATTTCCTCCTCAATTGTGGGGCATTCATTTTTGCATTTTTGCATACTAGTAATTTTGTTTACATTTTGGAATGTTCTCTTATATTTGTCATTCTCTTTAATAAAATTATTGATTGTTTCTCTGAATTGTTCTTTGACCTGCTCATTCTTTATATTAGATTATTTCATTTCCTATTAGTTTTTTAATCCATGTTTCCATAGTCCTTTATTGAATGTAATGTTCATTTCATTATAGCATGAAAAGAGTACATTTAATATTTTTACTTTTTGGCATTTGGTTGTGGGTTCTTTTATACCCTAATGAGTAATCAGTTTTTGTGAAGGTGCCACATACAGCTGTAAAAAAGATACATTCCTTTTATTCCCAGCCCATTTTCTCCAGAGGTCCATCATATCTAACTTTTCTAAGATTCTATTCACTTCCTTAACATTTTTCTCATTTATTTTAGATTTATTTAGCCTTTACATTTATTTAGATATTAGATATTTTTCTTTATCTAGCTCTGAGAGAAGAAAGTTGAGGCCCTTCACTGGTAAGATTTATGGGATATTTCCTCCTATAATTCATTTAATTTTTCCTTTAAGATTTTGGATGCTATGTCATTTGGTGAACATATATTCAGTATTACTTCATTGCTTACAGTTCCTTTGAACCAGATACAGTTTCTCTGCTTATGCTATTTCTGCTTTTTCTGAGAGTTTCATTGTAACCTCTGCTTTTTTTACACCAGTTGAGGAATAATACATTAGGCAACATCCTCTTATTTTAACTTGGTGTGTTGTATTCTGGATCTAATTCATTTTGCTATTTGCTTCCATTTTATGTCCCATTCATATTCACAGTTTTGATTACTAACATTGTATATCCCTCTACCCTGTTTTCTTCTGTTTATCCTTCTCTCTCCCTTTTTATCCTATTCCCTCCTTTAAAATATGTTTTTCTTTTAACCACTGCCTTCTTTTATTTGCTCTCCCTTTTACACCCTCCCCCCCCTCCAATTTCTCTAATCTCATTCCTTTTGCCAAAAAGACTATTTTATGGAGAATTCACACAAGGAAAGCACTCACATGGCGGTCAGAAGAAGCAATACAAAGATACTCTCAAGGTCTCTCTTATGAACTTTGGAATTGATTGTGTGACATAGAAGACACTGGCACAGGAACACTCAGTATGGTGTGCACAAATCAGAGATGGTGCTCTGCTGTATGAGCAAAGCAGAACTGAAACAGCTCAAAGGAAAAGCAGGATATGCAAATTTAGAAAATCCACCCCAAATGTTCACATGGATTGTTTGTACCTCACCTGTGGTAGAGCATTCCAAGTTTATATTGTTCTAATCAGTCATAGTCTGACACATTGAAACTAGACTCTAGCATAGTGATGCCATTTTAGTCCTCTTCAAGAACAAAGGACAACAGCAACCCTGTTGGGTAAAATAGATATCTATTACACTCTGCTGTAAAAGTTCTTCCTTGTCTGCCTCTTTGATGTGAGATAAGTTTCCCCATTCTTTTTCTCCCTTCTTCCTTCTCCCAGAACATTCTTCTTTCTCACCTATTTTTTTTTACAGCATTCTAATGTAATCAATTTACTCCTGCATCCATTTTCTATGTAGAATCCTTTTAACTGCCTTAATAAGTATGAAGTTCTTAGAAGGCACAAATATAAACTTCTCATATAGAAAGGTAAGCATTTTTAACCTTATTGAGTCACTTATGATTCTTTTTTCATGTTTACCCTTTTTATGTTTCTCTTGAGTATTGCTTTTGATAGTCAAATTTTCTCTTCAGCTCTGTTCCTCTTGGGGGTAGAGTCAAGAGAGTGGAGTAAAAGCAGGGACTTGTTTGAGCTCTCCCCCAAACCCCTCAAAATACCTGTAAAAATTACTTTAAACAAATTCTAGAGCAGCAGAATCCACAAAATTACAGATTGAAACAAATTTCCAGCCTGTGAACAACTTGCAAGGTCAACTCTGATCTTCTCATCAGGAATGCTTGAAAGTCTGCTATTTTATTAAATATCCTTTTTTGTTTCTCTTGAAGGATTATACTCAGTTTTGTTGGGTAGATGATTCTTGGTTATAATATCAGCTTTTTTGTCTTGCAGTATAACATATACCAAGCCCTCCCCTTGTTTAATGTGGAAAATGTTAATAAATGTCTGATCCTGACTGTGGCATTTGAATGCTTTCTTTCTGTTTGCTTGAAGTATTTTCTTTGATCTGGATACACTAGAATTTGACTATAATATTCCTGGGAGTTTCATTTGGAAGATTATTTAAGTTTCCATTTTACCTTCTGATTCTGGAATATCAGGGCATTCTTTCTTCAAAATTCCTGGAAATATGATGTCTAGCCTCTTTCTTTGATTACAGTGTTTATGTAGTTCAGTAATTCTTAAATCATTTCTCTTTGCTTTATTTTCCAATTCAGTCATTTTTCTATGTCACATTTTCTTCTTTTTTCTTCTTTTGACTTTGTTTTATTGTTTCTTGATGCCCCATGAAGTCATTAGCTTCTGCTTGCCCAATTCTAATTTTTAAGGAATTACTTTCTTCAGTGAGCTTTTGTACCTCTTTTTCCATTTGGCTAATTCTGTTTTTTAAGGTGATTTTTTTCAGTATTTTTTATACTTCTTTTACTAAGTTGTTATTTATGTTTTCATAATTTTTTTTTCTTTGCTCTTATTTCCTTAGCTAATTTCCCCCTCTCTCTTATTTGATTTTGAATTCTGTTTTAGCTCTTCTAGGAATTCTTGTTGGACTTGCTTCTAATTCACATTTTTTCCCTTTGAGAGTTTGCTTGTAGCTATTTTGACCATCATTGTCTTCTAAGTTTGCATCTTGATCTTCCCTATCACCATAATAACATTTTTTATTTTCAGGTTCTTTTTTATTGTTTGCTCACCGCCCCCCCCCCCATTTATTTATTGATTTTGAACTCTATGTTAAGGTTGGACTCTGTTGCTGTCATGGTGGGGGATTAGGAGAACTGTTTCAAGCATCAGGCTCATTTTTTTTTCTTTTTTTAAGACATGAATATTAAAACTTGAATATAAAATAAAAATGAAACATGTCATGTGCACAGTAGAGCATAAGAAAGGATTAAAAATATATAGCATTAAACTTCTATTTCAAGAAATCCTTTATTTTACATACTATGTATTACATTGAAAACTATCCATCTTTTTTTTTTTTTTTTGCTTCCCTCTAGGGTTTTTTTTTGTTTCCTGCTGTACACTGTTTACTTTGTTCTTTTTTCAGTCTTCCTCCATCCTCTCCCCCCCAGGCTACAATTAAGTGTGAATATATCTGTATATAGTTATTGAGATATACGTTCACACACATATATCTATACACACACATATATACATACATAAACATATACTTTTCCTAAGAAATTCTACTCCTAATCTTTCTTTTTTGCATTTGTGTGTATCTCTTATTTCCTATCCCTCCTGACTCCTCTACTTCTATGTACTACCTTACCTTCCTATTACTTAACCTATCCTCCCAACAGCCTCCCTTATCCTCCCATTCCCATTAATCTAAAACCCTTCTATATTTCCCTTTAACCTATTCCCTCTTCCTCCCCTCTAAAGATCCCTCCCTTATCCTCTCACCCCTCCCTATCCCCTTAACATTTTACTTCTTTCTAGATTTAGAAGACACACACACTCACTCACACACATGCACACACATATTGAACCCATTCCCCATGAAAATAGTTTTCCAGAATTAACAACCCTCCTCCCCCATCTACTTCCTCTGTAGGGTTTCTTCCTCTATCTCCTCATTTGTATAAAATTTTTACTCTTTTGAGCTGTTCCTGAGCAATTTTACTTTCTGAAGTCATATCATGCTCAGGTGAACTAACCTGAGTTGTGTTATTAGTTAATATATAACTAATAACAATCTTAGACATTTTACATACATAAAAGGTAAAAAGTCTGTCCTTGTTGAGTCTCTTGCAATTAGTCTTTGGTATGTACCTTACATTTCTATTGGCTCTTGTATATTAAATCTTCTATGATATTCAGGTTTGTGTGCGTGTCTTTTTTAAACAAAGTGCTGAAAGTCTGAAAATTTATTAAATGTCCATTTTTTTTTTTCATTCAGGATTATGCTTAGCTTTATTTGAGATGACATTTGTGGCCAAAACCCTAGTTCTTTTTCTCTTTGATACATAGTGTTCCAAGACCTGTTGATCTTTTAGTGTTGCCACTGCTAGATCCTGTGTTACTCTAATTGTAGCACCAAAATATGTAAATCATTTTTTTTTTTGCTCATGATATTTTATTCTTGAGCTGGAGGCTTCAGAATTTAACTATAATATTCCTGTGGATTTTCCTCATAGGATCCCTTTCAGGTAGTGATTGGTGGATTTTTAAAAATTTCTATTTTCCCCTCTTGTTCTGATGCTTCAGGACAAATTTCTTTAATTATTTCTTGTACTATTGTGTCATATTTTTGATAGTTTTGATCATAGCTTTCAGGCAGTCAAATTATTCTTGTTCTCTCATCATGATCTGGTCTCCAGATCAGTTGGTTTTCTTGAGAGATGTTTCACATTCTATTCTTTTTTTTCATTTTTTATTTTTTGTTTAATTATTTCTTGGTCTCTTATAACTTCACTGGCTTCCCCTTTCCCAACTCAGATTTTCAAGGAGTCACTTTCTTCCTTAAAATTCTGAATCTCCTTTTCTAATTGGTTGACTTTCTTTTCATAATCTTCTTATTTTCCTTGGATTGTTCTCTCTTTTTTAGTTTTTCCTCATGCTTTCTCATTTTATTTTTAAAGTTCTTCTCTGAAATCTTTTTGGGCTGGTGGTTATTTGACATTACTCAATAAGGAAGAAGAGGGTGTTTTTGTTTCACTATCCTCCTCTGAAGACAAACCTCAGTCTTCTCTATTTCCATAGTTAACTCTCTGTGGTTGGATTCTTTCTACTTTGCCTGTGCATTTTTCCTTTTTTTTTTTTTTTTTTTTTTTTTTTTTTGGTAACAGCTTAATTTTTGTAATCACCTCTACTCCTGGAATGAGGGTAGGGATTGAACCTCTGGCCTCAGATTCTCCTTCAGTTCTCCTCTCTGATCTTGAACCCAAACCAAGACCTCCAGTCTCCTGTAAAGGTCCACAGCCAGCAGAGACCCAACCCCACTGTTTCTGCACTCACTGGATATGTGCTGGTTCCTTCTCTCCAAGTACAAGTGGGTCTAGTGTTCCTTGTCAGCAGAGGTTTCCTCAATCTTCTGCAGCTTAGATGCCCAACTTCCCTCACTGCTTCTGGGATAAAAGCTTCTGTGGCTGAGGCAGCCTCACAACACAGCTAACCAAAGGGCTTGCAGTTTGTTGTTTAAGTGGTGCCTAGCCTGGAGGTGTTTCCTCTTCACAGGGACCAAACCTGGTCCTGGGATTTTTCTTCAGATTTTCTCTGATTATCCCAGGTGGACCCCTGTCCTACCCCTTCCCTTGTTTGTTTTTATCACTCTATGTTTGCCCTGAGGCACCGTTTTACCTCTTTTGTGGAGGAAAATCTTGAGAGATTGGAATTTTCTGACCTACTCCACCATCTTCCTAGAATCCTCTCCTTAGGCTCTTCTGCACTGTTGTTTATGGATAAAGTTCTCAGGGCTTGGAAATTTTTGCTTCTTCCAAGATAGTATGATCTGGGGAGAGGTATAGTCACTGTTCTCTTGGTCTGTCCTCTTGTCCTTACACAGAAAGAATTCCTGATCCCTTGGGACTGTGATCAATTATTGCTCCTCAATGCCCTGATCCCTTAGTAGTGGAAAGTGATACTATTCTTCAGGGTCCCTGATCCCTTGCTACCAAAAGCTATACTGCTCCTTAGGGCTCCCACTTCCTCTTGACTAAAAATGCTCTTCTCTACCTTTGGACTATTATCCAGAAGTGAGCAGCTGGTTCTGCATACAGTGCTAGCACAACGGTCCTTATAATTTCCTTCTGACCAAATCCTAGGTCCCCTTACTGTCTCTGACTTGAGAGCTCCCAAGCTGCTCTTCCTGTCACTACCACCTACTTCCCCCACTGGGGTTTCATCCATGTGGGCTCCAGCCCCATGTCACAGATTTCTCTCCCCTATCATCTAAATTGTCTTGGACTAGAAGAACGTCTCACTGACACTTTGTTGGTTCTGTCACTCCATAATTCAACGTGAGGCATTATTTTAAAGTTGTTTGGCATGGGCTCTGCTGAATGCTTTTTCTAGTCTTCCATCTTGGCTCTGACCCTGTCACCCCCCCCCCCGAATTCAGCAAAATTTAAAGGGCAATATAAATGGTTTTTCCTAGACTACTTCACCTCACTCTTCCTCATGTACTTTATATTCTACTCAAATTGACCTAAGTAATGTTTCTCACCCCAAAATTGCATTCTATCTACTGGTTCCTTGCTTTTGTACAAGCTGTTGCTGATGCTTCACTAGAATAGTCTTTTCCCTCATCTCCATCTCTTGTCATTCTTAAATCCCTTCAAGGATTACCCTAATTACTACATTCTATACAATACTCTTCCTTATTCCTCCCACTGTTTGTGTCCTCTTGACCCTCCCACTGTTTGTGCCCTCTTGACCCTCACTCCTGAAATTGCTATGTATGTATTTTGTATTTATTGATATGCCTACATGTTATTTTCCTCCCAAAGAATGGAAGTGTATTGAAGGCTCCCCCTTTTATTCTTTGTTTTTCTAGTGACTACTATGATGCCTGGAATATAGTAAGTGCTTAATAAACACTGATTAATGATGGGGAAAACATAAGTATATCTATAGGTAGACAGAAATAAATTAATTAAAAAGAAAAATTTAAGATAAAAGCAAGAGAGAGAATGATTGAAAGGGCAAGTACCTAGTTCAAGAAAACCAGGGAGTATAGGGGAGGAGATTAAGGACAAAACTACAGGGCTTGGTTTTCTTTGACAAGGAGAAGTTCCACCTCTTTATCAGATACTGTAGCAAAAAGGAGAGTAGTAAAGGTATATTTTAACATTAATAGTAATAAGAAGAGAGGGAAGAACATGAGGGAAGACTTCTGTTTCCTCAGTAAAGGAAGCATTGAATTCCTCAGCTGAGAGGGTGAAGGGTGGATGAAAGAGGTTTGAGAGAAAAATTTTTTAATAGTTTCTATGGAACATATGATAGTATGAAATCATTTGAGAAACAAAAACAAAAAAGATTGCAATGAAGGGGCAAAGCCAAGATGCTGGCGTAGAAGCAGGTAAACTCCCTGTGCTCCCCCCATAACCACCTCAAATACCTAAAAAAAAATGACTCTAAACAAAATTTAGGGCTACAGAAACCACAAAATGACAGAGCAACAGCTTGTACAAAAGCAAGGAACCAGCAGGTGGACAGGAAGGGTCCATCACAGAAATCTGGGAGCAGATCCCAGCCCCACCTGAGCATGTGGTTTTAGCCTCAGGGCAGCCTGACCAGTCACTGCTAGAGGGATATTTGGGAGAGTAGATCACCAGCAGCTGTGGTGGTTTCCAGAATTATCAACCCATAAATGCCAAAGACAAAGTGAGAGGTCAGTGTAGACTTTGGGAAAAGGGAGTCCTGGAGTGAAGTCTGGCCTCTGCCCCCAGAAGGAGAAGCAGCAGAGGTGCAGCAGCCGCTGCCATGAGGCTGCTTCAAAGCTCCTGGCCTGCAGATTTTAGGGATTGATATGGATTGCTGTCTAGGGTGGAGGTCCTATGATGTGTGACCAGGTGCCAGAGACAGTGGAGCCTTCAGAGAGGGTAGCCAACTAATAGCTCCGGCAGCTGTGAAAATCCCAGCAATTTTGGACAAAGCTCTCCTCTATAGAAGCAGAGTTTTACTGTGGCAAAAAGCTCAAAAGTCAAGTAATTTAGTGACAACATGAGCAAGCAAAGGAAGCAAAGAAAGCACAGAAATCTGACTTTATATTCCTATTTTAGGGACAAAAAGGATCAAAGCATAGAATAGGAGGAAGACAATGAAGTCAGAACTCCTGTACCAAAAGCTTCCAAGAAAAATATGAACTGGTTACAGGCCATAGAAGAGCTTAAAAAGGATTTTGAAAGCCAAATAAGAGAAATAGAGGAAAAATTGGGAAGAGAAATGAGAATGATGCAAGAAAATCATGAAAAGAGAGTCAACAACCTGACTGAAGAAAATAATGTCTTAAAAAATAGACTAACTCAAATGGCAAAAGAGGCTCAACAAAGCAACAAGGAGAAGAATGACTTAAAAAGCCAAATTCACCAGATGGATAAAGAATCTCAAAAGCTCACTAAAGAGAATCAATCATTTCTTCAGAATTAAATTGGAGCAAATGGAAGCTCCAATTTTCAAACTTTAGGAGAAATCAAGATACTATTAAACAGATCCAAACAAATGAAAAAATAGAAGGCAATGTGAAATATCTCTTTGGAAAAACCACTGACTTGGAAAATAGATCCAGGAGAGATCATTTAAAAATTATTGGACTACCTAAAAGGCATGATCAAAAACAAACCTAGAAATCATCCTTCAAGAAATTCTCAAGGAAAATTGCCCTGATGTCTTAAAACCAGAGGGCAAAATGGAGGTTGAAAGAATCCACAAATCACCTATTGAAAAAGATCCCAAAAAGAAAACTCCTAGGAATATTATAGCCAGGTTCTGGAGTTCCCAGATCATGGAGAAAATATTACAAGCAGTCAAGAAGAAACAATTTAAGTATTGTGGAAAGACAATCAGGATAACATAGGATCTGGCAGCTTCTACATTGAGGGATTGAAGGGCTTGGAATATGATATTCTGGAGGTCAAAGGAGCTGGAATTAAAACCAAGAGTCACCTACCCAGCAAAACTGAGTATCATGTTTCAGGGTAAAATATGATAATTCAGTGAAATAGAGGACTTTCAAGCATTCTTTATGATGAAATCAAAGTTGAGTAGAAAATTTGACATTCAGATACAAGAAGCAAGAGAAGCACGAGAAGGTAAATAGGGAAAAGAAATCATAAGGAACTTATCAAAGTTGAACCATTTACTTTCCTACATGTAATAACAATAATTGTAACTTATGAAACTTTTCTCTTTATGAGAATAGCTGAAGGGAATATAAATATGTGTGTGTGTATATATATATATATATATATATATATATATGTCTATATAGGAGAGTATAGGGGCATATGAATACATATGAGAGTCTGTGTATATATGTGTACAGGTATACATAGACAGAGGGAACAAGACCCATTGAATAGGAAGGGATGATATTTAAAAGGTGAAATTGGGAAATGAGAGAAGAATATAATGAGAGGAGATGGAGAGAGACCAAAAGGGTAAAATTATCTCATATAGAAGAGGTAAGGGAAAACTGTTAGAATGGAGGGGAAGAACAGGAAGGCAAAAGGGAATGGGTCAACCTTACTCTTATTGAACTTGTCTTAGGGAAGGAATGACATACATACTAAATAGGGTATCTCACCCTACAGGAGAGTAGCGGGGAAGGAGATGGGGGGGTGATGGAGAGGATGGCAGGTTGTTTGCGAGGGAAGTTAGAAGCACACACTTTTTTAAAATATTTTTTTAAATGCTTTATTAACTTCTGATTTACATCATGTGTTTCCGCCAGATTTTGAGTTACAAATTTTCTCCCCGTTTTCCCCCACCCATCCCCCCAAAACAGCAGTCCCACAGGATATCCCCACCTCCAATCTGCTCTCTCCCATATTTTCTCCCACACCCGTTTCAACTTTTCCAGTGGATCTCTATGCCTCAGTGCCTGTATATCTTTTTTTTTCTTAATAACATGTAAGATGGTATTAATAATAGTATATATATATATATATATACATACACACACACACACACACACACACATATATATATATATATATATATACATACATATATTTGAATATTTTATTTTAAAACTTTCAATTCCAGATTCATTCCCTTCCCCCCCTGCCACCCACCCCCACTGGGGAGACAAGCAGTTCAGTATAGGTTGTACATGTGTGGCTAATGCAAAACAATAACATAGTAGATGTATTGTAAAAGACTGACTATATTTCCCTCCCTTCTATCCCACCTCCCACTTGTTTTATTCTCTACTTTGATCCTGTCCCTTTTCAAAAGTGGGTGTTTCCAACTTCCCTCCCCCCCAGCCTGCCCTCCCTTCCATCATCCCCCCTCACATCCCCTTGCCCCCCTATTCTCCTGGAGGGTGAGATCCCCTATTTAGTGTGTATTTCCCTCCCTCCTCAAGCCAGATTCAATAGGAATAAGGTTGACCCATTCCCTTTTGCCTTCCTATTCTTCCCCTCCATTGTTGCCTCTTCTGTATGAGATAGTTGCCCCACTCTGTCTCTCCCCATCTCCTCTCATTATATTGCTCTCACCTCTTAATTTCACCTTTTAAGTATCATCCCTTCCTGTTAAATTGGTCCCATGCCCTCTATCTATGTATACCTGTAAACGTATATACACACATTCACATATGTATTCATATGCCCACATACCCTCATATAAAGACATATATATTTCTAATCCCTTCAACTACTGAGAAAAGTTTCATAAGTTACAATTATTGTTTTTCCATGTAGGAATGTTAATAGTTCAACTTTGGCCAGGTGGCTCAGCAAGCAAGAGCACCGGCCCCAGTGCCGGGACTACCCGGATCAAATCCGGGCCCAGACACTCAGCACCACACCCAGAAACAACGCCTGGCCGTGCAACCCTGAGCAAGCCACTCAACCCCGAATGCTTTAAAAAAAAATAGTTCAACTTTGATAAGTTCCTTATGATTTCTTTTCCCTGTTTACCTTCTCATGCTTCTCTTGCTTCTTGTATCTGAATGTCAAATTTTCTATTCAACTCTGGTTTTTTCAGCAAGAATGCTTGAAAGTCCTCTATTCCACTGAATGACCATATTTTCACCTGAAACATGATACTCAGTTTTGCTGGGTAGGTGACTCTTGGTTTTAATCCCAGCTCCCTTGACCTCCGGAATATCACATTACAGGCCCTTCGATCCCTCAGTGTAGAAGCTGCCAGATCCTGGGTTATCCTGATTGTGTTTCCACAATATTCAAATTGTTTCTTCCTGGCTGCTTGTAATATTCTCTCCTTCATCTGGGAATTCTGGAACCTGGCTATAATATTCCTAGGAGTTTTCTTTTTGGGATCTTTTTCAGGAGGTGATTGGTGGATTCTTTCAACCTCGATTTTGCCCCCTGATTCTAAAACATCAGGGCAGTTTTCTTTGAGAACTTCCTGGAGGATGCTTTCCAGGCTCTTACTTTGGTCATGGCTCTCAGGCAGTCCAATAATTTTTAAATTATCTCTCCTGGATCTCTTTTCCAGGTCAGTGGTTTTTCCCATGAGATATTTCACATTACCTTCTATTCTTTCATTTGTTTGGATCTGTTTAACAGCATCTTGATTTCTCATAAAGTCATTAGCTTCCATTTGCTCCAATCTAATTCTGAAGCAATGATTCTCCTCAGTGAGCTTTTGAGATTCTTTTTCCATCTGGCAAATTAGACCTCATTGCCTTTTTGAGCCTCCTTTGCCATTTGAGTCAGTCTGTTTTTTAAGGTATTATTTTCTTCAGTCAGGCTGTTGACTCTCATTTCATAATTTTCTTGCATTGTTCTCATTTCTCTTCCCAATTTTTCCTCCACTTCTCTTATCTGCTTCTTAAGGTCCTCTATGGCCTGTAACCAGCTTGTATTTTCCTTTGAAGCTTTTGGTGCAGGAGTTCTGACTTCACTGATTTCCTCCTGATCCATGCCTTGCTCCTTCTTATCCCCAAAATAGGAGTGTAATGTTGGAATCTTCTGTCTGCTTTGTTTCCTTTGCCTGCTCATTTTGCCATTCAATGATTTGACATTTGGGCTTTTTGCCACAGTAGGACTCTGCCACCAGACAGGGGAGTTTTCGTCCCAAACGCTGGGGTTTTCTCAGCTGCTGGAGGTATTAGATGGGTGCCCTCTCTGAGGTCTCCACACACTCTGGCAAGCTGGACACACACCCCAGGACCTCCACCCTAGACAGCAATCCAGATCCAAGCAGGTTAAAGCAAGAGCAATTACCCCTCAGACTGGTGCTTGGTCCCCCTACACTCTGCAGGCCAGGAGCTGAAGCCGCCATGTGGCGCTGGCAGACTGTGCCAGCATCTCAGTGGTTTCTCGCCCCGGGGGGTAAAAGCCATACACTCCCACTTACTGGGTCCCAAAGTCCAGACTGCACTGGCCTCTCACCTTGTCCTTTGCATCTATGTATTGATAAATCTGGAAAAGGCCACAGCTGCTGCTGATCTGGAGTCCCTCTGGCCGCGGCTGGTCAGGCCCGCCCTGGGGCTAAAGCCTCGGTATGGTGCTGGGCTCGGCTCCCAGAGCGTTGCTCTGGCCGATTCCTGCCGGCCTGCCGGGCTGTTCTCAGCGGGAGGTTAGCTTCTCTGTGTCATTTTGTGGGTTCTGCAGCTCCAAAGTTTGTTTAGAGTCCCCTTTTTACATGGATTGGGGAGGGTGGAAGCCAGAGCCGCGTGCTTCTACTCTGCTATCTTGGCTCCGCCCCAGAAGCACACACTTTTGCAAAGGGACAGAGTCAAAGTAGAGAATAGAACAATTTGGGGGCAGGATAGGATGGAGGGAAATATAGTCAGTCTTTCACAATATATCTACTATGGAAATGTTTTGTGTAGCTACATGTATTCAACCTATATTGGATTGCCTATCTTCCTAGTAAAGTTGGGTGACAAGAAGGAAGGGAAAGAATCTGGAATTCAAAGTTTTAAAATCAAAAGTTTTATATATATAAACCCTGCAACTGGGAAATAAGATATATAGGCACTGGGGTATAGAGATCCATCTTACTCTACTGGAAAGTCGGAGGGGGAATGAGGGAGGATATAGGAGAAAGCAGATTGGGGGAGGGTGTATACAGTGGGATCGCTGTTTTGGGGTGGTGGGTAGGGGAAAGACAGGGAGAAAATTTGTAACTCAAAATCTTGTTGAAATGAATGATATAAACTAAAAATAACCACAAAATTTAATTAAAAAATTAAAATTTATGATTTTTAAAAAAGATTGCAATGCAAAGCACCAACCAAATTAAGATTAAATATCATACATTTGTAATAAACTTCACCAACATGGTTGTATAACTTTCATTAAGAACACTCAACAAAATGTGAATATAAACAGAGAAAGTGTATGGGAGAGGTTAATTTGACAAGACATAATCACCATCAAAATAATAATAGTATTAACATAATGCTTTAAAGTTTACAAAGTTTCCATTTGAAAATAAGAAAAGTAATATGTGAATAGAGGTTATGATTGAAAAGTTCAGGGATACCTGAAGTGATTGAAAGTTAAAGTGAAGATGAGTTAAAATTTTTAGGAGGAAATAGCAGAGAGGTAGATGAAAAGCTAAGACATTGTATTTTGAGATAGGAACTTCTTTGTGAAGGATAATGGAAGCAAAGTAGGTATAGATGATGGTGAAATAAAATACACAATCATCCCTGTTTATGCCTGAAGTGGAGTGAAAATGGTTATGAGAGCTAAGCAGGTTGACCAACTGGGATGAAATCCTTGACAAAGTAGGGAAAATAATCTGGAGCAGTGGTTCTCAAACTTATTCATCTCAGGACTAATTTATGCTGCTAAAAATGATTAAAGACCCCCAAAAGCTTTTGTTTATCTATCACTTTATTGCATTTAGATATTAGAACTGATAAAATTTTAAAATATATATTAATTTATTTGCAATAATAATAAAATTATTACTTATTAACATAATAAATTTTAAAAATAACTATATTTTCTAAAACAAAAACAATTAGAGATAATTGTTTTACATATTTTTACAAATCTCTTTTAGTGTCTGGTTTAATAGAAAATAATTAGCTTCTCTTTTTTTCTCCATTCAATATGATGATATGTTGTTTTTGTTGAAGTATATGAAGAAAATCAGACCTCACAGAGATATGTAGTTGGAAAAGGGAGGGGGGAATATTTTAATAAATAAATTATATCTTAGTATTAATGAGAAAATAGTTTTGACTTCATAGACCCCCTTTCAGGGGGTTCTCTCAACATACTTTGAGAACAGATTATCTGGACTAATTTAATAGATAACAATGTGATTGTGAGAAGGACTTGGATTAGGTGATGAAAATGAATCATCCCAACCTCTTGTTACAGAAGGGAGGGTTCAGTGAGTGAAGATTTTGAAGAAAGAGTAGACTAGATGTGAACATGAGGAAAAATAGACATGGTTGAATATTCCCCCTGGGTTCAGTGCTTTGCGGAGCATGAGAGAAGGTACATGCAGTACTAGAGGGGTTGGGTGAGGCTGTAATGTCTTCTGGAAAGAGCCAAGTTTCCATTACCGTAAGTAGATCCAACGTTCCTCCTCTTTCTCTATTCTGTCTTTGGTTGGTTTTTGGTCATTCTCTTTCTCTTCTTACTCCTTAAAGGTGGAAGTGGCTTAACTAGTAATCCTTGGCCTTTGTTTCTTGGCTTCATCTATAACATCAAAGTTAATAAGACTTTCGTCTCTATTTCTAACCTGAACCTCTGACCCAAGCTCTAGTTATGGAATTCCATTTGTGAGCAAGTTATTTCAACAAGGATATTCCCCTACCACCTTACACTAAACTTCCTCTCCAAAGTGTTTCCCTTTCATTCCCTTATTTCATTTAATGGTTCAGGCTTGAACCACTGAGAGTCATACTTGACTCTCCCCACCCCCATATTGAACTGTCATTACATTCTTTCAATTCATATTTCAAAATATTTATCTCATATGTTCCCTTCCCTTCCCAATATCACTGCTCTGTTTGAGACCCTTATCATTTTATAAATGGACTTCTGAAGCTCCTTGCTAATGGATTTCCTTACCTACAGTTTTTCTTCCCTTCAATTTATTCTGTAAACTGCTATCATATCAATCTTCCTAAAAGCATCAATTTTGCCACTTGCTCTAGAATTCCACTGACTGTCCATTACCTACAAGATAAAGTCCAAATTCCTTAGCATGGTCTTAAAAGCTTTCTACCCTAACTTCCTAATGTGATTTTCTTCTACTCTGTAACACAAGTACTCTGTTTTACCTGACCAGTTTCCTCACTGCCCTATTAATATGTGATCTTCATTTTTCATTGTAAAAATTTGCTAAAACTTACTCTGTGTTACCTAAAACATACATCTCTCCTTCTTTTACCCATTTTTGCTGTCATTGATCTAGAGTTGAAGGGGACCTCAAGGGTTTTCTAGTAGAAATCCCTCATTTTACAGATGAAGAAACTGAGGCCCAGAGACAGTAAGCAACTAGACCAATTAAGTAGTGAAATTTGGGCTCAGCTGAGGTCCTGTGAATACAAGCTAAGTGTTTTAATTCTGCACTACACAATTAAATCCCACATTATGCTAAAATTAGGCACTCTATCTTGAAAAAATGGCAAGAGGGCAACATATTTAAAAATAAAACAAACAAACAAAAATACCTGTGAGAGAGTTAGATTTGGAGTCAGGAAGTCCTAAGTTCAAATCTGAACTCAAATACTTTCCAGCTGTGTGACTCTGGGCAAGTTACTTAGTTTTTCTGTGCCTAAAATTTCCTCATGTGTAAAGTTAGAGTAATAACAGCACCTGCTATTCAGGATTTGGAGGGGGATAAAGTGAGATGATATTTGTAAACCACTTTGCAAACCTTAAAGTGCTATATAAAAGCTGCTTCTATTAATATCAAGAATATAGCAGGGTAACATATGCTTGCCATAGTTGTTTGCCACTGTGATGGAGAATGGTCAGTGCAAAAGCTGAATGGGAGAAGGATTCACCATAGATGAGGGGGTCTTCCTGATGCTCCTGTGAGCAAAAGACATTTTGCTGACTGTATCAACCCCCAGAACACAGAGATGGCTCATTTTTCATACTTTAATATCCAATTCAGAAGCACAAAATCATAGAGCTTCAGAGTTGGGTGTCATCTCAGTGTCTATCTAGTACAACTCATACCTAAAACATAATTCTTTCTACAATATGTTATTCGACATTTATTTTCAAAGAGGGCCAATGACATCACAGAATGATGACTTGTGTGTGAACTGGAGTAAAGTGATTCAGAGTTGTAAAAAGTTGTCAGCCTCACTCTCTCTTCCTGAGTCACTGAAGTCCAGTGGCAAGACAAAAGACAGGACAACTGGCAGTGGCCCAGAATGCAGTGGATGACCTTGGCATCTTTGACATCTGACTAAGCTCCAAGTATGTCTCAGCTCCTGCTTCAACTGCCTTCATGGCCTTTGGAACAAATTGTTCTCATCTGCCCATTCTATCAAGGAAAGCCTTCACAAGCTCAGGATAAACATCCCCATGACTCAATAACAGGCTCACTGGCTACCCTCAACGTGGTTTAGCCCACCAAATGAGAACATTTACCAGGGTGTGGTCACTGAGCATGCTACAGCTTCTTGGAGCCCCTGGTGAAAGTTCGATGACAGATGGGCACCCATGGTGGATGAATAGTCCTGAAGGGCTCAGCAAGCCCTCACACCAGAGGTGCTAGTCCTCCCTGAACACCTGATATGCCCCCTCTCTATAATATACCTAACAAGTAGCCATCAAGTTTTTGCTTTAAAACGTCAGGGGAGGGAGAACCCACAAGCTCCCCAAGTATCTCATTCCTCTTTCAGATTATTCTTATTGTTAGGAAGTTCTTCCTTGCCTTAAGCCTAAATTTACCTCTTTCCAACCTACTTACTCCTAAGGAGACACTGTCTCTCATTTCAAGTCTCCTTCTCCATAAGATCTACTCCCAAAGGGGAGCACAGAGCATGCAGGGGCTGCAGTAGCTCTGACTAGAGAGTGGACCACAGAAGAGAGAGAGGGAGCTCCAGCCAGCAGATTCACCCACCCCAAGGGATATTTGCAGCCATCTCACCATGGATGGGAAAATTCATCAGAGCTGGATAAGAAAAAGCTCAGGGCCCACAGCAGAGATAGCAGCTTGTTCTGGGGATATCAGCCCACAGAATGGAAGTTTAAAAATCACCTGCCTGATTTTCCAGGGGCCAGGATGGCAAAGTAAACTCTGGCTGCTCTGATTCCCCCTCCCTAATGAAGAAAACCCAGAGATAAATGCCCCACCCAGAGTAAAATCCTAAAATAGCAGAAATAGCCTCAGGCTTAGGAGTAAAGAAGAAAGGGTATAACGGAAGCAGTAAGGAGTCTGAAGAGAAGAGGGGAGGAGTCCCAACAAGCCCCACCTCACCTGACCAGCAAAAGCCTGCCTGAGCTGAAGCCCAGGGGCACAAAGGCAGAAATCAGAAGAGGCCAGACCACCCCTTCCCCACAGATTACTCTGTGAGCCTCAGGGTAACTCAGGGGAAACTGTGAGAATCCTGGCCTTAGCCTCAAATCTAGACACCCAGAGGCTACAGCACACAAAGCCAATAACCAGGTACCTAGCTCCCAGCCTGAGAAGCTTGGGTCAGAGCCCTCTGTACTCCAGGAGCAGAAATACACTTTAAAGGACAGGAAATAGGCAATTAAAATGGACCAGAAGCAACTTGCAAAGGCAAGACCGAAGACAATAGAATCCTACTATTGTGAACAAGAAGAATTACTTTCAGGAAACACCATGGACTCTGTGTACACACCTGAGACCACAGATGGAAATATGAACTGGTCTCAAGCCCAAAAAGCATTCTTGGAGGAGCTCAAGAGAGATTTTAAAAGCCACATTAGGGAGGTAGAAGATAAATTAAATCTACAGTGACCAAATTGGAAAAAGGCTCACTAAAGAAAACAAATCCTTAAAAAGTAAAATTAGTGAACTAATTGGAGAAAATACCTCCCTAAAAAAGGACCTTCAAAAAGTAATCAAAGAGAATAATTCACTAAAAATTAGAATCAGTCAAATTGAAGCTCAGGACTCTAGGATGCATCAAGAGTCAATCAAACAAAACATGAAGATTGAAAAATTGGAAGAAAATATCTCACTGGAAAAACAACTGACCTGGAGAACATATCTAGGAGAGATAACTTAAGAATTATTGGTCTACTGGAGAGCCATGATGAAAAAAGCAGCCTGGACAATATCCTCCAAGAGACTGTCAAAAAAAACAAACTCTCCTGAAGTCCTAGAATCAGAAGGTAAAATAGTTATCAAAAGAATTCACTGGTCTCCTCCTAAAAGAGATCCCAGTTTGAAAACTCCAAGAAATATAGTAACCAAATTCCAGAATTACAAGATTAAGGAGAATATATTTCAAGCATCCAAAAAGAAACAATTCAAATATCATGAAACTACAGTCAGGATTACACAGGACCTAGCAGCTTCCACATTAAAAGATCGGAGGGATTGGAATTTGATATTTCATAAGGCAAAAGAGCTAGGACTACAACCAAGGATTAACTACCTGGCAAAACTGAGCATAATCTTTCAGGCAAGGAGATGGTCATTTAATGAAATAAAGGACTTCCAGACTTTCCTGATGAAAAAGCCAGAGCTCAATGGAAAATTTGATCTCCAATTACAAGACTCAAGAAAGACATAAAAAGGTAAACAAGGAAAACACACACTCATACATACACACATGCACACATGCATGCTGAGACACACATGCACATAACTTGGGATGCAATAAGAGCAAAATGTTTACATCCCTATATGAGAAGCTGATAATTGTCAATATCAAAATTTATATGACTACCATGGCCTTTAAAAGGGTTATACATAGAGGGTGTGGGTATAAGTGAACTAATCTGATGATTTAAAAAAAACCCTATTAAGGGAGTCAAAGGGTCTGTAATGGGATAAAAGGAAAGGATGAGACAGAAAAAGGTAAATTATGCTATGCAAAGAGGCTAAAGACACACTATAGTAGAAGGGAAGGAAAGAGGGAGAGGAACATCATTTGAACATTATTCTCTCTGTTTCAAAGAAGGATCAACATAATCAGTTAAGTTTAAGATTCTAATGTGAAAAGACACAAAAACTCATTAAATAGAGGGAAAGGAGGGAGGGAGAGGAGCACTGTATGAAATTTATTCTCCTTGGTTTGGAGTCAAAGGGGGGAATAACATACTCTGATAATTATAAAGATCTATTGTGTCCTATAGGCAGTAGGAGGGCAAGGGGGGGGCATAAGAAAGGGGGGATTAGAAGGGAGGGAAATAGTAGTAAGGGGAGAGGGTAGGTAAGAGGGAACACTGAGGGAGGTGGTGGTCAAAAGCAAAACCCTTAAGGAGGGAAAGGGAGAAGAAAGAAACAAAAACATAAGCAGGGGAGGGAATAGGATGGAGGGAAAGAGACAGATAATAATCACTGCTGTGAATAGGATAAACTCTCCCATAAAACACAGGCAGATAACAGAATGGATTAAAAACTATAATCCTACAATATTCTGTCTACAAGAAACACATTTGAAACAAAGGGATACACACAGGGTATCCTGTAAATCCTGTAAAAGGCTGGAATAGAATATATTATGCTTCAGCTAAAGTAAAAAAAAGCAGCAATCCTTATCTCAGATAAAACAAAAGCAAAAATAGATCTAATTAAAAGAGATAAGGAAGGAAACGATATGCTGCTAAAAGGCACCATTGATAATGAAGCAATATCATTACTTAACATATATGCACCAAATGGTATAGAGTCCAAATTTCTAGAGGAGAAGTTAAGGGAATTAGAGGAAGAAATAGATACCAAAACTATACTAGTTGGGGACCTTAATCTCCCCCTCTCTGAACTTGATAAATCTAACTTCAAAATAAACAAGAAAGAATTGAAGCAGGTGAAAAGAATTTTGGAGAGGCTAGATATGATAGATCTCTGGAGAAAACTGAATGGGGATAAAAAGGAATATACTTTCTTCTCTGCGGTTCATGGCACATACTCAAAAATTGACCATGTACTAGGGCATAAAAACCTCACAATTCAGTGCAGAATGGCAGAAATATTAAATGCATCCTTCTCAGATCATGATGCAATAAAAATCATATGCAATAAAGGGCCATGGAAAGATAGACTAAAAACTCATTGGAAATTAAACAATTTAATCCTAAAGAATGAGTGGGTCAAACAAGAAATTATAGAAACAATCAATAACTTCATTCAAGAGAATGACAATAATGAGGCAACATACCAAAATTTGTGGGATGCAGCAAAGGCAGCTCTTAGGGGAAGTTTTATATCCCTGAGTGCATAAATGAATAAATTAGAGAAAAGGGAGGTCAATGAATTGGACATGTAATTGAAAAAGCTAGAAAAAGAACAAATTGAAAATCCCTAATTAAATACTAAATTAGAAATACTGAAAACCAAAAGAGAGATTAATAAAATTGAAATTAAGAAAACTATTTAATTAATAAATAAAACTAAGAGCTGGTTTTATGGAAAAAAATAATAAAATTGATAGACCCTTAGTCAATATGACAAAAAAAAAGAAAGAAGAAAATCAAATTATGAGTATCAAAAATGAAAAGGGTGAATCTACCCCCAATGAAGAGGAAATCAAAAGAATAATAAGGAATTATTTTGCCCAATTGTATGCGTATAAATTTGACAATATTAGTGAAATGGATGAATATTTACAAAAATATAAGTTGCCCAGATTAACTGAAGAGGAAGTAAATTACTTAAATAACCCCATCTCAGAAAAAGAAATCAAACAAGCCATCAGTGAAATTTCTAGGAAAAAATCTCCAGAGCCAGATGGATTTACTAGTGAATTCTATCAAACATCTAAAGAACAATTGATTCCAATACTCTACAAACTATTTGGGAAAATTAATGAAGAAGCAGTCCTACCAAATTCTTTTTATGACACAAATATGGTACTGATACCTAAATCAGGAAGTGATAAAACAGAGAAAGAAAATTATAAACCAATTTCCCTTCAATATAGATGCAAAAATTTTAAATAAAATATTAGCAAAAGACTACAGCAACTTATCAGAAGAATAGTACACTTTGATCAGATAGGATTTATTCCAGAAATGCAAGGATGGTTTAATATTAGAAAAGCCATCACTATAATTGATCATATCAACAATAAAACTAGCAGAAACCACATGATTATCTCAATAGATGCAAATAAAGGCTTTTGACAAAATACAACATCCATTCCTATTAAAAACACTAGAAAGTATAGGAATAAATGGAGTCTTCCTTAAAATAGGAGGTAACACCTATTTAAAGACATCAGCAAGTATTGTATGTAATGGGGATAAGCTAGAAGCATTTCCAATAAGATCAGGGGTGAAACAAGGGTGTCCACTATCACTGCTCTTATTCAATCTGGTACTAGAAATGTTAGCAGTAGCAATTAGAGAAGAAAAAGAAATCAAAGGGATCAAATTAGGCAAAGAAGAGACCAAGCTATCACTCTTTGCAGATGATATGATGATATACTTTGAGAATCTTAGAGAATCAAGTGAAAAACTATTTGGGACAAATAAATTAGGCAAAGTTTCAGGATATAAAATAAACCTACATAAATCCTCGGCATTTCTGTATATTTCTAATGATATTCAATAGCAAGAAATAGAAAGAAAAATCCCATTTAAAGTTACTGTAGACATTATAAAATATTTGGGAATCTACCTGCCAAAACAAAACCAGGACCTATATGATCACAATTACAAAACAGTTTTTCCACAAATAAAGACAGATCTAACTAATCGGAAAAACATCAATTGCTCGTGGCTGGGTCAAGCTAATATAATAAAAAATGACAATTTTCCCTAAGTTAAATTATATATTTAGTGCCATACCAATCAATTTACCAAAATAAATTTTATAGAGCTAGAAAAAATAGTAACAAACTTCATTTGGAAGAACAAATGGTCCAGAATATCAAGGGAATTAAAGAAAAGAAATGCTAGGTAGGGAAAGTGGACTAGCTATACTAGATTTTAATCTGTATTATAAAGCAGCATTCATGAAAACCACTTGGCTGTAGAATAGAGTAGTGGATCAATGGAATAGTTTAGGCACACGATACTCATCAGTCAATGACTATAGTAATCTATTTTTTGATAAACCCAAAGACCCCAGTTTTTGGTATAAGAACTCACTGTTTGACAAAACTGCTGGGAAAACTGGAATATAGTATGGCAGAAACTGGGCATAGACCATTATCTAACACCATATACCAAAATCAAGTCTAAATGGGTACATGATCTAGGTATAAAGGCTGATACTATAAGCAATCTCAGAAAGCAAGGAATAGTTTACCTGTCAGATTTGTGGAGAAGGGAAGACTTTATGACCAAACAAGAATTAGAGAGCATTATAAAATGCATAATGGATTATTTTGATTACATTAAATTGAAAAGCTTCTGTACAAACAAAGCCAATGTAACCAAGATTAAGAGAGAAGTGGGAAATTGGGAAAGAATTTTTACAACCAGTTTCCCTGATAAAGGACTCATTTCTAAAATATACAGAGAATTGAGTCAAATCTATAAGAATACAAGTCATTCCCCAATTGATAAATGGTAAAAGGATATGAACAGGCAGCTTTCAGAGGAAGAAATTAAAGATATCTATAAGTATATGAAAAAATGCTCTAAATCACTATTGATTAGAGCAATGCAAATCAAAACAACTGTGAGGTACCACATCTCACTGGTCAGATTGGTTAAGATGACAAAACAGGAAAATGATAAATGCTGGAGAGGATGTGAAAAAATTGGAACGCTAACGCATTGCTGGTGGAGTTGTGAACTGATCCAACCATTCTGGAGAGCAATCTGGAATTATGCCCAAAGGGGTATAAATAATATGTTCCCATCAATTGGGGAATGGCTGAACAAGTTGTGTTATGCATGTGATGGAATACTATTGTGCTATAAGAAACAAGGAGCAGATGGACTTCATATTTACCTGGAGAGGCTTATACAAACTGATGCTGAGTGAGAAGAGTAGAATCAGGAGAAATTTGTACACAATTACAGACACAACATATATTTTATGTCCAACTTTGAGAGACTGGACTCTTCTCAGCAATTCAGGGTTATAAGTCATCCCCAAAAGACTCATGATGGAGAGAGATGTCTACATCCAGAGAATGAACTAGAAATAACTCAGTTTGAATCCAGATTGAAGCAAACTACCTGATCTTTTTCTTTTTTTTGTTTGGTTTTATTTCCTCTTTCCCATTGTTCATTTCAACTGATATGATTTCAAATGATTTCAACAATCCTTCTTTATAACCTGACTAATGTCTAATGTGAAAGTATCTGCAAATCCTATACTTGATGGTGTGCCGTAATAGGGGGTGGGCTGGGGAAGGAGGGAGAGAAAATTTGAAATTCAAGGAATTGTGTAACTGAATCTTGTAAACTAAAAGTAAACAAATTAATAAAGACCAAAAAATTAAAAAAATAAAGATCTACTCCCCATGATTTCAATGTCCTGAATTCCTAGAGTACTTCTTATATTTCTTATTCCCTGTGACACAAGAAATGTAACATGATTGTTGCATGCATATGTTTGGTTTCCCAAAATTAATTATAAATTCATGGAGGTCACAATATCTCTCATATTTTATTTGTTACCTCCTCGGCATCTAATATGGTACTTTCCACACAATAGACACTTACTAAATCGGTGTCAAATGAATATATGAATTTTGGGGTCATGTTAGTCTAACTTCTGGTCAAATATATAAAATGATTATGTTATATGATACAATAAACATGTATTAAATGACTACTATGAGCCAGGAACTGTGCTAAGTGCTAGTGATACAAATAAGAAAAACAAAGACAATCCTGACCTCAAGGAGCTTATAATCTAATGGGAAAAGACAATACACAAAAGGGAGCTAACAGGGGGATAGGAGGATGCTAGAGGGGACCCAGTTCAGGAATATGTTGATGATGATGGAGTCAAAAGCAAACAGATCAATTGGTAGTAATTAAAGAGGTGAATGGGATTCTGAATCATCTATAAATGGAGATTATATGAGGAGCTTTTTGCTCTGCCCTCCAATTAGAGAGACCAAAGCAACTTTGATAGTGATGATTATGAGTACCAAAAAGTTGAAGCAATTTTCATGATGATGAGTTTCCTATTGGTAAATTTATACTGCTGGGGGGAAGGCTGGGACATGATGGCAGAGTCCAAACCAAGCACAGCAGCTGGTAGCAAATGATTTATCCAACCCACAGTTCATCAGATGGAGATGGGTATGGAAGAAAACACTTTTGTATTTGTCCATTGTACTTAAGTAAATGGGCTGTGGGCTTCAGCAAACTAAAAGGCAAAATTTCTTCAGTAATAAGTAAACAATTGCTATATTAAATTCTATGATAATCAGTGAAACTGAATATAAATCCCTGAGAAAGAGAGATTGCACCATATGCTGGAAGCTGCCACTCTACAAAATACTGAGAACAAAGAAGCAAATATCCCATCAGGATTCTTAGCTTAGCATAAAGGCAATTACAGATGGCAAAGTGTTGAATGCCTCTGTATGCTCTGAAATGTCACAACGAGAACTAACTAACTAACTAACTATATATATATATATATATATGTATATACACTATATGTGTGTGTGTGTATACACATACAGAAAGAGAGACAGAGAGAGACAGAGGGGCAGAGAAATAGAGACAGAAAAAGAAAGACAGATGGAGAGTGACAGAGAGAGACAGAGACAGAGAGAGATAGAGAGAGACAGAGAGACAGATAGGCAGAGAAAGTAAGACAGAGACAGAAAGATGGAGAGAGAGAGAGAGAGAGAGAGAGAGAGAGAGAGAGAGAGAGAGAGAGAGAGAGAGAGAATTTCCTCTTTTTTAAGCTTAGCTCAGACTATGTCTGCCATGAGTCTTTCCATGTTGCTAGTCCTGAATCCTTCTGCAAATACTCTTTATTACTTAGCTGTGAACATGTTTTTGCAATCTCATCTCCAGTAGAATATAGTCTCCTAGGGGGTAATTTGAAGTTTCATTTTTGTCTTTCTATCCTTGATATTTAGCAAGTATTTAACATTACATTTATTAATATTAATAAATAATTAATATTATGTTATTTAGTATATTAGGTGAAAGGATCCTTCTGGGTCATAAGGCAAGACCATATCTTTTTAATAGATAACATCTTTTACTCTAGACCTAAGGTTATGCCAACTGAGAGATCAGGACTGCCGCAATCACTTTGCTAAACCAAGAATAGTCATTCATGTATATTTGTATCCTTTGACTAATAAACAAATGGATAATTATGTGACTCCAGGTAAATCTCTGTGCCTTAGCTTCCTCATTCGCAAAAAGAGGGAGTTGAATGAGATAATCTCTAAGGTCACTTGTCAGCTTTAAAATTCTATGACTTTAAATATGGAAAAGATCCCCACACTGAAATTAGGAGACAATTTCACCTAGTTAACATTGGAAAATGGAAAAATAAATATTAGCTTTTGATGTTCGCAAGTAACTTTGTATGTGTTGAAGAGAAAATGTGTTGTGTGTCGACTTCGGTTCTCTTTTAAAAACTGAGAAATCAATTTGCCAAGTTCTGACTTCTGGCTTTTTTGGTTAGTCCACTGAAGAGGAAGCAGTAGGCTCAGTCTTAACAGGTTTGTTGTTTTGTTTTTTTTTTCATTCTCCATAGGTATCATCTTTAGCTCTGGTGTTCCTCACACAACCTTGCTATTTACACCCTCCAGGTAGATCCTTGTGTTCTGAGTGCTGTTTGTGGGTAGTCCCAGGGAGTCTTACAAGATATGAAATAATACTGGCTGATCTCCACCTAATCCAGTCAAGCAATGATTCCAAACCATTCCTGGTTGCAAATTGACTAATCCTAACCATGCTTTATTTTGGCAAATAAATGATGAATTTAGCTATAGCTAGGAAGTTTTGCTTGAAAGTCACTTGCTGCTATAAATGGAAGGAGGAAGTTTTAAGCCTCTACTATGTGCCAAGTGCTGGGCTAAGCACCTTACAAATAGCTCATTGTATGCTAAAAACAACCCTAGGAGATAGGTGCTATTTTTATCCCCATATTACAGTTGAAGAAACAGGGGCAGATAGAGATGGAATGACTTGCCCAAGATCAGATAGCTCATAAATATATGAGGCTGGCCTTGAAGTTGGGTCTTCCCAACTTGTCTATCCATTGCACCAACTATTTTGTGTCAGAGAGAGGAATGGAGAGTAAGGGCAGAGTTTTCTTTAGTTTTCTCATTGAAAAATGAAATTCTGAGCAATGCCACTCCCATTATTCACTTTGTTGAATTGGGAGAGGGGGAGGGAAAGGGGATAAAGACTCAGATTGTATTCTTGTTATAATTTCCTTCAATAATTTCAGTCATGGGGTGGAGCCAAGATGGTGGAGTAGAAGCATAAACTTGGGTATGGGCTCTGGCTCCCACCACTTCCTATATATATATATATATATATAAACAACTCTAAACAAACTTTAGAGCCACAGAAACCACAAAGAGACAGAGAGAAACAAATCTCCAGCTGAAGGTAACCTAGTAAGACAATAGGAAAGATCCATTGCTGCATGCTGGGATCCGCGTGCAGTACCATGGCTTGGTTCCAGCCCTAGGGAGGCCCCAACCAGCAGCCTTTGGAGCAGACTTCAGGAGAGTGAATCACTAGCAGCTGTGGCAGTTTCCAGACCTCTCAACCCATAAACACCAAAGATAAAGTAAAAGGTCAGTGTGGAAACCCATTGGAACAGGGGGCACAGAAGAGCATGGTCCAGCCCCTGCCCCTGGGGCAAGAAGCAGCGGAGGTGGAGGCACCAGGCTCCATGGCTGTGCAGCCCCAGACATAGCTGCCTCCAGAGCTGCTGGCCTGCAGATCATAGAGGGACCAAGTGACCATTCAGAGGGCAATCACTCTTGCTTTAACCTGCTTAGATCTAGATCGCAATCTTGGGTGGTGGTCCTGGGGTGTGTGGCCAGTGAGCCAGAGCTTGTGGGGGCTGAAGACAGGGCACTCAACTCCAGCAATTTGGGACAAAGCTCTCTCTATTCTGGAAGCAGAGTTCTACCATGGCAAAGAACTCAAAAGTCAAGAAATTGGCTGGCAATATGAGCAAGCAGAAGAAGCAAAAACAGACCATTGAATCCTTTTTTGGGGACAAAACAGACCAAGGCATGGAGCCAGAGGAAGACAGGGAAGTCAGAACTCCTGCATCAAAAGCCCCCAAGAAAAATATGAATTGGTTACACACCATGGAGGAGCTTAAAAAGGATTTTGAAAATCAAGTAAGAGAAGTGGAGGAAAAATTGGGAAGAGAAATGAGAATGATGCAAGAAAATCATGAAAAATGAGTCAACAGCCTGCTAAAGGAGACCCAAAAACACACTGAAGAAAATAACACCTTAAAAAATAGACTAACTCAAATGGCAAAGGGGGCCCAAAAAGCCAGTGAGGAGAAGAATGCCTTAAAAAGCTGAATTTGCCAGATGGAAAAGGAATTTCAAAAAGTCACTGAAGACAATAACTCCTTCAAAATTAGACTGGAGCAATTGGAAGCTAATGACTTTATGAGAAATCAAGATACTATAAAACAGATTCAAACATATGAAAAAAATAGAAGACAATGTGAAATATCTCATTGGAAAAACCACTGACCTAGAAAATAGATCCAGGAAAGATCATTTAAAAATTATTAGACTACCTGAAAACCATGATCAAAAAAAGACTCTAGACACCATCTTTCAAGAAATTACCAAGCAAAATTGCCCTGATATTATAGAACTGGAGGGCAAAATAGAAATTGAAAGAATTCACCAATTGCCTCATGAAAAAGATCCCCAAAAGAAAACTCCTAGGACTATTATAGCCAAAGTTTCCAGGTCAAGGAGAAAATACTGCAAACAGTTAGGAAAAAACAATTTGAGTATTGTGGAAACACAATCAGGAAAACACTGGACCTAGCAGCTTCTACATTAAGAGTTGAAAGGGCTTGGAATATGATATTCTGGAGGTCAAAGGAGCTAGGACTAAAACCACAAATCACCCAGCAAAACTGAGTATAATGCTACAGAGAAAATATGGTCATTCAATGAAATAGAGGATTTTCAAGCATTCTTGATGAAAAAAACAGAACTGAACAGAAAATTTGACTTTCATTTGAAAGTCTTGTATTTCTTGTATTTACAAGAAGCAAGAGAAGTATGAGAAGGTAAACAGGAAAAAGAAATCATAAGGAACTTATCAAAGTTGACCTATTTACATTCCTACGTGGAAAAACAATAATTGTAACTCATAAGACTTTTCTCAATATGAGATAGTTGAAGGGAATATATAAGTATATATATATATATATATATATATGTATATGTATAGAAGCGTGTATGTGTATATAAATATATATGTGAGTGTGGGCATATATATGTTCATGTATATGTAGACAGAGGGCACAGGATAAGTTGAATATGAAGGGGTGATAACTAAAAAATAAAATTAAGAGATGAGAGAGGGATTAATCAGGAGAAGGAGAAAGGGAGAGATGGATTAGAGTAAACTATCTCCTATAAAAGAGGAAAGAGAAAACTGTTACAATGGAGTGGAAGAGCAGGAAGGTGAAAGTGAATGGGACAACCTTATTCCTATTGAATTTGGCTTAAGGAGGGAATAACATACACATTCAATTGGGTATCTTACCCTATAGGAAAATAGGGGGGTAGGGGATAAGAGGGGGGGTGATAGAAGATAGGGCAGATTGGAGGAGAAGGTAATTAGAAGCAAACATTTTTGAAAAGGGATAGGGTCAAAAGGGAAAATAGAATAAGCGGGGGGCAGGATAGGATGGAGGGAAATATAGTTAGTCTTTCACAATATAACTACTATGGAAATGATTTTGTTAACTACACATGTACAACCTACATTGAATTGCTTATCTTCCCAGTGGGGGTGGGTGAGGAGGGAAGAATGGAAAAAAAATCTGGAACTCAAAAGTTTTAAAAACAAATGTTTAAAAAAATTTTACATGCAAATACGAAATAAGATATACAGGCACTGGCATATAGAAATCCATCTTGCCCTACTAGAAAGTTAGGGGTGTGATGGAGGAAGGTATAAGAGAGAACAGATTAGGGGAAGGGCTATTCAGTAGGCTTGCTATCTTGGGGTGGATGTAGGGGAAAGACAGGGAAAAATTGTAACTTAAAATCTTGTAGAAATGAATGTTGAAAACTAAAAATAAATAAACAAATTTTAAAAAATAATTTCAATCACTATGAGGGTAGGAAGTACAATTTGTAATAGTCTATTAGCTAACAAACATCTGTTGACTACTTACTATTTACTGGGCTCAGTGCTAAGAGCTGGAGAGATAAAGAAGGGCAAAAAACAAAACAAAAACAAATAAACAAAAATTCAAGAATTCAGTGTTACAAATGGAAGGGTCATTACAGATCATCTAGTCGAAGCGCTCTAACATTTGGGTGGCATAGACACCTTCAGAAATCCGGTAAAACCTTTCAGAATAATGTTTTAAAATAAATAAAAAACATTTTTGTTGTTGTTCAGTTGTGTCATTTTCCATCATCCTATTTGGGGTTTTCTTGGCATAGATGCTGGAGTGTTTTGCCATTTCCTAATCTAGCTCATTTTGATGATGAGAAAACTGAGGCAAACAGGGTTAAGTGACTTGACCAAGGCCACATAACTAGTAAGTGTCTGAGGCCAGATCTGAACTCAGGAAGATGTCTTCCCGACTCCAGGCTCAGTACACACTATCCACCTGGCTGCCCCTATAAAATAAAATACACAGTATTATAGGGGAAACTATATGTTGTTTTTCCTCCTTCCTTTTTGAACAGGACCAATGACCTTATAGAGTGATGTCATTACTCATCAATTAGATTTAAATGAGGTAAAGTTGCACAACCTCATCAGCCTCTCTCTCTCTCTTCCAAGATCACTGAAGTCCAGGGGCAAAAGTCAAGACAACTGGTGATGGCCCAGGATACAGTGGATGACCTTGGCATATTTGATGTCTGACCAAGCTCTAATTACTTCACAACTCAAACTTCAGCAGCCTTCATGGCTATTGGAACAACTTGTTCTCATCTGTCCTGGGGGACATCTTCACATGCTTGGGGAAGACATCCTCCTAACTCACCAACAGGTTGGAGGCATGTTGGTCACCCTCAACCTGGTTTAGCCCATCTGCTGAGACAGTTTTGCTGGAGTGTGGCCACTGCCCATGCTACAGCTTCTTGGAGTCACAGAGGAGAGTTGGGTGAAGGTAGACACCAAACGTGATTGAGCAGCCCTGAAAAGGCCTTGACAAGCCCTTACACCAGAGGTGTTAGTATTCCCTGAATATCTCATTTACCCAAAAGAAACTAAATAGAGAGAAAATGAAGATATATATACATATACAAGTATATGTATATATAAACATACATATGTATATGTGTGTGTATTTCCCTTCCAAGCTTACAAACTCCCTGAAATTTATCTATTTCAGCAATTTGTGGGCCCCAGTTTAAGAACATTTTATCTAGTCTAGCCCTTCAGAATAATGAAATTATTTACTCAAGGTCATACATGTAATTACTAGAAGAACCATGATTTGAACTCAAGTTCAAACATTCTGGGTACAAATACTTGTTCTCATCAGTGAACTTCTATTAAGTGAACACTTACCACATGGCTAGAGTTGGGCTTGCATCTGTAGATGTGTCTGAGCAGGGAATAAACAAGCAGGGAGAGGACAGAGAGAGTTTGGACCAAGAGGTGGTGGGGATGCTGCTTTGGGATACAGAGGGAATAGCTGAAGAAGGTAGCTCCTCACTGAAGGGAGGGGCCTTTTGTTAAAAAGGAAATGATTTCAATAAACCTCTAGTTTCTCAATTTTCTTTCTCACTTATTGCAACATGATTATGGAGCAGATCAATACTTAGAGCCCCATCACAAAGCAATATTATTAACGCATACTATAAGAATAGCTCCCTTCAATTTAATTCTTCCTCGGTTTTGGCCTTAGGGAGGTCAGATTGCTGTGGATTTCCATTTCTGATGTGTAAGTGACAATGTCCACCTTCAGACCTCCCTGAAGAATTAATATCAGCGAGCATGAAGATGAGTGGCTTACACAAGTCTCAAAGATACACAGCAGAAACATAAAATTACATGAAAGAAAGGGAATAGGTGTCATTTGTGTACTTCTTCTCTGGGAGATTTGAATAGCCACTAGGGAAAACTTCCAAAATTAATTTGGATTAACTTATAGAGAGCTTTGCTTCTTTTGCCCATTTTAATTCAGAGGATTGTTGAATTACATATGGGAAAGGAAGTGGTCAGTTGACCTGGGTTCAAATCTTATCTCTGCCACTTACATGGGTTATGGGAATTTCTAGTTGGTCTCTCTGTCTCAAGTAGCTTCTTGGGGCAGCTAGGTGGCATAGTGAATAAAGCACTGGTCCTAGAGTCAGGAGGACCTGAGTTCAAATTCGACCTCAAACATTTGACACACTCACTAGCTGTGTGACCTTGGACAAGTCACTTAACCCCAATTGCCTTGCCTTCCCTGCTCCAAAAAAAACAAAAAACCCCAAAACTTCAAGTAGCTTCTCACTCCAATCCATCCTGCTATCAGCAGCCAAAGTGATTTTCCTAAAGCACAAGTCTGACCACGTCATCCCCTTGTCGATAATCTCTAGTGGCGTCCTATCACCTCCAGGATCAAATAGAAAATCATTGTTTTGGATTTTAAAGTCTTTCACTCCCTGTTCCAGTCCTATTTCTCAAACCTTTTTATATTTTCCTTCCCTCCAGACACTATGATATAGTAAAACTGGCTTTCTTACTTCTGTCTTAGGCAATTTTCTATCTCCTCACTTTTGTATTTCCTGTGTTCCACGACTGATATGCTCTCTATGCCCCTCTACTTCTCGGTTTCCTTAAAGGTTTAGCTCAGATTCCACTTTCTGCAGAAGGCCCTTCCTGGTTCTCCAAATACCTCTCCCCTTCCCTTCTTGATTATCTCTAATTTATGAGAGAGAGAAAGAGAGAGAGAATCTTGATGTTGTTGTGTAGTCATTTCAGTCAAGTCCAAATCTGTGACCCCATTTGTGGTTGTCTTGGCAAAGATACTAGAGTGGTTTGCCATCTTTTTCTCCAGCTCATTTTACAGAGGAGAAAACTGAGGTAAACAGTGTTAAATGACTTGCCCAGGATCACATAGTTAGTAAGTATCTGAGGTCAGATTTGAAATCAACAAAGATGAATCTTGCTGACTTCAGGCCCAGCACTCTATCCACTGTGCCACCTAGCTTAATAGATATGTCTAAATCTTGATAAATAGATACAGAGAAATATATATATATATATGTGTGTGTGTGTGTATATATATATATATATATATATATATATCTTGGCATGTGTTTTGACTATAGTTGTTTGCAAGTTGTCTTGCTTATTAAAATAAGAGTTCTCTGAGGGCAGGGAGGATGCTTATGTCTTTCCACAGCCTTTAGTACAGTGTCTGGCACACAGTAAAGGCTTAATAACTGCTTTTTGACTGGCTGACCTTGAGCAGATCACAAGCTCCCCTCTCTTGGCCTGAGTTTTTTCATTTATGGAATGAAGAGGCTGGGGTAGAGGACCCCTAAGGTCCCTTTAAGCTCTAAATTTTTGATCCTATAAGCTATGAATTTTAGAGCTCACTAAATTCAACCCTCCTATTTTAGAGATGAATAAACTGAGGTCCAGAGGTGTTATGACTTCTCCAAGATCTCAGGTTCCAGAAGCATGCTATGAATGCAGGTCTTTGTGCCTCCGAGCCCAGAATTCTATCTTCTGCACAATGCTTCTTCAACCTCTCTGCACTCACTTCGTCTCTGTTGGCCTCAATGTATATATTTAGAAAGCAAAACAGAACTGAACTAAATGATCTGTAAAGGTCCCTTCTCACTCTAACACGCTATGATTCTGACACCTACATCTTAACATCCCCTGTAGCTCAGCCATTTTTAAAGTGCACAGCTCAGATATAGCAGAATGTGTAGAATTTGGGAGCATAATGCTCGGTAGAAGGAAGCAACACTTTCCTCCTTGTTGGGCACTTGATTGATCCTGAGAAAATCAGTGTGTTTCTGATCTTCCACAGCCCCAGCACCCATTCCCACCCCTCCCTCATTTCTCTTTCCCTTCAGGAAATGTTGCAGCCATTGTGTCAAGATGCAAGGGAAGAGAGAGAGAGAGAGAAATAAAACCAGGACACTAAAAGAATTCATCCAGGTAATATGTATGAGCTGGGAAAGCTCTTTAATATGGCCCCTTCTTTTCTGAAAATTAGGTGTTTTATGCGAAGGAATCTGCCTGTCAGATTCTGACCTCTCCCTCCCACCTGCTCAATCCAGCTTGGCAGACACTCCAGGATATCAAACAGCTGGACTACTCAGTCCCAGCTTCAATTAAACCCAGCAACAAGAGAGCTGTTTATGTGTCCTCCCCAAGCCTTCCTTCCAAAATGTACTATCATTTTAAGCATTTATTAAGGAAGAAGAAGTGTCCTTGTGGTCTCCTCACAATCCTAAAGCACATATGTAGCTAGACCCCAAGAGCTAAATTCTGTTTTGTTTTTTTTTTTATGGTACCCAAGTTCCCATTTCAGTGGAGGCTCAATATATATCTGTTGAGCTGAATCAATCTATTTTTTTCAAATTAATCCTCTCTTGCCCCTTTACCCCAATCCCAGTTCTAGCTTATTTCTTTTCTTTTTTTCCTTAATCTCATTTTCCCTCTGTTTAGTTCTTGGCATATAGTAGCTGTTTAATATGCTGTGAAAGATTGATTGACTCTCACTGATCACATTATTTAATTCTTTGAAATCTTAGAACTTATTCTGATTTTCTTTTTTAGGTTTTAATCAGAGATCTTAGTATGTCTATTTTGAACTCACATTAGAATTAATCATGTGTATATATACACAGTCAATTAAAAGAGAAAAGGAGGATCAAAAATTAATCGGAAAGTGAATTCAAAATAATTCAATAGCATTGTAACTTAAAGGGCATTTGACTTTGGCAGGGGGAGTCATAGATTTTGAACTGAAAGGGACCTTCAGAGGCCAAGTCCAACCACCATCATTTTACAGGTGAGGAAACTGAGGCACATAAAAGTAAAATGATGTGCTCAGGTTCCTATAGCTAGAAAATATCTGTGGAGAGATCTGAACCTAAGTCTATCCTGACTCCCATGTCCTAGGCTCTATTCACTATACCAAACTGAATTTCAAGGGAGATCAAGGTATTGAAGTGATTATGAGAAAAAGTTGGTTAGCTCATCATGCTTGGGTACAAATGGTTTAGTAGAATGAGTCCTAAGGAAAGCCTAGTGGTTAAAAGTTTGTGGGTCCTAACTTTGAATGTAAACATTTTTATTTCTATCCCAGGAAAATGATGACGTCTCTGTAGATGTTGTCTACTCCTTTAAAAGAGTAATTATAAAGATTGGTGTTCACGTGGAACTTAAGGCTCAGTCTCTCTGCTTTACAGATACATCTTATAGGTTAAGTATAACTGTCCTGATTAAGGAGAAACTTTTATCAATTTGATGTGCTTGGAGTGAGTGTGGGATGGGGAAGAGAGATACATACTCCTTCCAGTCATATTCATAAAATCATAAATTTAGAGCTAATAATGGACCATAGAGGCCATCAAGTCCAACTCCCTCATTTCACAGATGAAGACACTGAGGCAGAGAATGGTCACACAACTTTTCAATGCCCAAGGGAGGATTTGAATTAAAACCTTCCTGATTTCCAGCCTAATGCTTTATCCACTGCAGCACCAAGTCACCCATATGGGAGTCCAAAGGAGACAGATATAAAATGAAGAGTCGTTTCATAATTCACTCTCATAGCAAGACCCTATTCCCCTTGACTTTCAGTCACAAGTCCTCTTCAAGTCACTGGAAAACAATAAAAGGAATTCACTGTGGCCTCTCAGTAAGGGACTGAGTACATAATTCTTAGCAAGCACATGTCTAGCTCCTTGGGAGGTACACCTCTCCTACAAAGGCCCACACCTTATTCTCATCAAGTTGAGCTAGGCTTCTCTTGATCTCTTTTTACTACTCATAAAAAAGTCTATCCCTACAATCACCAAAGGAGCACGTATGTAGAGCTAGGTTTATAAACAACAACAAAGAAAGATTGAGGCAAGGGAGCATTCCTGATCCACATTTAATATTTGGGTCTACCCAGCCATGAATGCTTATGGGATTTATATTCCTTATTCCCATTAGTGTTAATGGAGTTAATCACATGAATCCCCCACATGTCAATGGTAGAATACACTTGGTTGCTTTGATATCTTAATGCACCAAATTAGATCTCTAGGGGTAGCCTCTGCCTTCAGTAAGTGCTCATAATCCCCATTAATGCTAATGGAACCAAGACACAAGCATCAACACCTACACTGTGAAAAGTGGGGGAAATATGGAAAATGATTACATTGGTGGGAATGTCACAGGGGAATCTCCAAAGCTGAGTAGCAATATGTTTCATACACTTTCTCATTCTGTTGGCTTCTGAAAGCTCCCCTTGTTGTTTTGCTATTTAGCTATTTATGGTTCATTTTTTTTTCTTCCTAATTATAGTGTCCTATTATCCTCTTCAGAGTCAGGTGGGATCTATATCTATGCATATCCTGGACCCTGGTGCATATTAACAAGAAATGACAGAGGGAAACATGATCAGTGTATCTTAGATCATCAGAGATTTCACATTGGAAGGGACCACAATACATGGAAGCCCCCGAGTGTCGATGTACCTTGTTAGTACTAAAAAGAAAGCAAAGGAGGAGTGAGATGAAAAAATGGTACTAGGATACTGCTTTGACAAGTAGGAGGAGCTAATACACTATTCGGGACCATATCTCTTGTCAAGCTTCCTATGAGAGGGAAGAGAATCGAGCTCCATATTTGTTGGATGTCCTCTCCGCCAGAGGCACTGGACAAAGGGCTCTATATACCAAGCTGAGCATCCAAGTGTCCAACTTAGGTTTATAGCATCTGGAATTTAAGCTTCCTTTGATCTACTGGTCATTTTTATAGTCAAGGAAACTGGAACTTAAGGGAGTCGAGATGATTTGCCTAAGGTTCCACAGGTAGTAAGCAGCATGACGTACTAAGGAGACAATGTTGATATAAATACACAACTCTTAGAGACCTAACAAATTGTTAGAGATGAGATCTTCCATAGATGTCATTTTGGACAAAGTCCTCAGTTTAAAAGATAAAGAAACAGGCTCAGAAGATGAAGTGACTTGAATAAGATAGTGGCAATGCTGGGATCAGAATCTGGGTCTTCTGATTTCCCCTGGGTTTGTTCCTATTGCACTACGCACAGCAACTGGTACTTAAACATTTTTAATTATGAAATATATATTGACACTTTAGTAGAGATAGGATTTAGTCACATGAGTATTCCCTTCACTGCAATACATAGCAACTCAACCAAGTCTTCTCATCCCACATGGGCCTATTGTACATCTGTCTACATATTCTACATGGGAAAAAGACAGAAGCACATGACTGGAGCTAGAATGAGCTTCAGAGGCCATTTTTTCTAAACTCCTTATTTTATAAATGAGTATACTGAGTTCTAGTTAGATTAAATAATGAAATCAATTAGACCAAACCCTTCCTTTCACAGATGAAGAAACAAAGGCTGAGAGAGGTCACACGACTTCCTCCAAAAGCACACAAAAGTATTCATCAGAGGGGAGATTTCTATTTTGGTTTTCTGATTACACATTGCACTTTCTGCCATACCGTAGCCATCCTTGATCTGCTTCATTGTAGCCAGGCTTTGTGCTAAGCCCTGGGGTACAGATGTGAAAAAGAAAGATTGTCCCTGACCTCAAGGAGTTTATAACCTGATGGGGGAAGATCACACAAAGATGGAGAGGAGGCTTGGGGGAGGCAGGAGGGAGGGACATGATAGAGAAGTCAAAAGGAATGTGGCTAGATGGGAAATTAAGAAATGACTGGCTTGGCCACCTTCCTTACATGAAGTTATGGGGGGAGCTCTCTTCTGTACCCTATGTACTTCTTTCCAATTAGAGGAACCCCAGAGGAAGAGGGGATGGATGAAATGTGAGTTCCAGAGATGATGTGATCTTGTAATAGAGTTTTCTGGGGTATGAGGGAGACATTCAAAAGAGTTGAGCTTTGTGGGAAATAATAATAATAACCAACCAGTTTACATGAATTTGCTTTCACAAAGAGTATTTACTAAAAAGATACAGCAAAGATATAAATTTTTAAAAATAGCTCCAAATTATGGGGCACACTCTTTCTTTTGTATATACTTGCTCCTTGGGGAAAATTAATTTAACTATAAAATGGGAATAATAATACCTGTGCTGTCTACAAGGTGGTGATGAGAGTCAGACGAGATAATGAGTAGAAAAACACTTTTTGGGTTTTAAAAACATTATTCAAATGTAAGTCATAATATTATTGGGAAGGTGCCAAGTGCCTAGGTTTAGGAAAGGGCTGGACTGGAGTTGGAGCTAAGATTCATTAAGGAATCATATGGCAAGGTGCTATGTAATGTTAGAGGAAGAAAAGGACAGTAACAATAGACAATCTTGGAAGTCTTCCTGGAGGAAATGGCATTTAGTGAACTAAGGAATTCAACAGGTGAAAAAGGGAAGGAAGAACATGCTTTAAGAATATAAGGGTGCGCTCAGGCCTTTCTCAAGCATCTGATTCCCTGAGAAACATACCAAGGGTAGTGATCCTGCTTTTGCACTATACATACAGCATTAATGCTAATCATTATCATTGTAAGATTTTCACAAAACACTAAAAGTGAAATCTCTTTCCCCACCTTCTCCCCCAGGGCCGATAGAAAACATCAGACTGACAACTTTGAAGACTCATGTCTCACTTCCTGCCAAAGCATCTCTTCCCTGAGACAGGGCAACTTCTGTGATAGAAATGGTGACCTGGGTCACAGAGGAGCAGGCATTGAAAACTTTTATTCATTGATTCCTTGATCGATTCATTCAATAACCATTTATTTAGTACCTGCTATATGAAATACACTGTGCTCAGCATTGGGGGAGATACAAAGTTAAAATACAGTCCCTGCCCTCAAAGAGCATAAAGCTGGAAAAGAAATAAAATACATGTGTCCACAAATGTAACACAAAACTGAACATGATGTGTATAAGAAAAGTATGAGCAGAATACTATCAGAATTCTGCATAGGGACTACAAATGTCATAATATTATGCATTCCATTAGGATAAATCCTTTATCACTTACAAAACACTTTCAGATCCATTATCTCTTTTGAGTTTCATCACAGTTCTCTAAAGTGGGCAGGACAAGTATTATTGTAACATTTTTTATAGCTAAAATTGCTGAAACTCAGAGAATAAAAGCCACTTGCCCAAAGTCACGCAACTAGAACTAAAATCTGACTTTTAGTTAATATGCCTGACTTAAGGCATCATGGGAGAAAGAAGAAATTGATCTATATAACTGGGTCTTCAAAGATGGTAGAATTTGAACAGGTAGGGAAGAAACATGCTAATCACAGGAAATGGCAGGAACAATATATCATCCCAGGTTAATTACACACAAAAGCTTGAGGCAATGTGCTGAAGACTGAACTTAGAGGACCTGGGTTCCAGTTCAGTCTATGACATAAACTTTTAGATAAAAGGAAAAGTCACTTAACTTCTGAATGCCCAAGATCTCAGACTTTAAGTTAGAGAAGACATTTCTTGCTCTCAACGGAAGGAGATTCCATCCCAGCAATTCCCTATACTGATGAAATAACATGTCCTGAGAAACTCAGTAGACAAATACAACGATATTGCATACAACAAGAGAAATAAAAGAGATTCCCAGAGGGAAGAGAGACTTAATAAAAGGGGGAAGATAATATTTAAACTCCAAAGGGAGATTGAAGCAGAATTCTGTGTGGGTGTGGGTGTGTGTTTGTGAATTATCTTATAAGAAAGGAAGGAGAGATGAAGATCTTCTCAATCCCTTGATCACTGGATAAGATCTAAATCTCATGTCACACAGATTTAACTCTATATAGGTGTGTCACAATAATTTTTAGTTGGTCCTTCCCAGACACCTCTCAGCCTTCTTCTAGTATTGATTTCAGGTACTCAAATTTCCAACTCTAAGCAATTATTTCTACAATAACACCTCACTTTGTTTTCCTGAGGACTGTTTCATATAACTGAAATTTCCCAATAACCAAAGCTTTCCACTTTAAGTGACAATGTGCCTTGTCTGGATGGACATTATTTTCCCCTAGAATGTGTTACATAAATTCAGCTTCCCACACAAGTATTTCCTAACCACCTACTATGTATAAGGCTATACATGAGATGCCAGAGATACAAAGACAAATCAGAGTTCCTTGCCTTCATTCAATAGGTGGTGCTTAACAAAATAGGGCATGCATAGATAGGTGAATACAAAATATTTAAAAGCAAATAAAATTATTTCATAATGGAGACGGTACTAGCAACTATGTTGCCATTGTGGGGAGGCGAAGATAAGCATGACATAGGGGTAGCGCTTGCGTTTCGAAGAAAGCTCAGGATTTTAAGAAGTAGCGGCAAGAAGAGCAGTCATGCAAATATGGTGGTCAGCTCATGAAAAGGCACAGAGGCAGTAAGTGGAGTGTTGTGTGTGAGGAAAAGAGAGCAAGCCAAGTTGGCTAGACTATAGAGTGAATGGAAGGAAGTTAATGTTCAATTAACCTGGACATTTTGACTATGGCAAGATTGTGAAGACTTTAAATGGCAAATAAGAGTTTGACTTTCTCTTACAAGCAATAAAGAATGGCACTTTCAGTTCAAGGGACTTGACATGGATAGAAGAGCTTTAGGAATGTGTTTGGAAGCTGTGTGGGTGATGGATTGGATGGGAAGATGGGCCAATAGAGGTCAGGAAAAACAAAACAAAACAGGAAGCTATTATGATAGTCTATGTGAGAGGTAATAAAAGCCTCAGCTAGGGAGATAGCCAGGTGAATGGAAAGGAAGGGATGACTAAAGTAAACTGTTGAAATGGCATTGATCATACTTGACCACTGATCAGATATTGGGGTGAAGAAGAGTAAAAAGCCAAGAATATCTTCAAGTCATGGAACTAAGTAATTGATAGGACACCTCTCCCATTAACACAATTACAGCTTTAAAAAAAAAAGCAAATTTGGGGGCAGGGTTGGGGTGGGGGAGAAAAGGAAGAAAGATGAATAATTTTGTTTTAGACATGTTGAGTTTGAGATGCCTAACAGACATCCAGTTGGAGGATATAATAATAATAGCTAGCTCTTATATAGTACATTAATGGGTTTAGTATATTATCTCATTTGATTATCACAGTCCTGTGAGGTTGATGTTTTTATTGTTATCTTCAGTTTTCAGATAAAGACACTGAAGATCAGTGAGGAAAAGTAACTTTCCTAAGGGTCACAAAACCAAGAAGCAATTGGTGAAGTTGAAAGAGGAATTTAGGAAAGAGAATGTGGCTAGATATGACCCAGGAGTCATTAGCATAAAGACAATAGTTGAACTCATAGAAGCTGATGAGACCACAGAGAAAAGGGGAGGTGAAAGAAAAAAATGGGGGCCAAGGACAGATTCTTGGCAGACACATTTGGTTAGAGGGTGGAACATAATACTTATCCAGCAAAAGACACTGAGGAGTGGCCAGAGGCATCACTTCCTTGCCTTCTTAAAGACTAAATATTGAACACCATTTAGCTTCTTGAGGAGTGTGATCATTATGAATATTAGTTACTGTACTATGTTGAAGTAAATGCACACTCATATACATATATGTACATATAAGTATATACATATGCACACATATATGGCTAGTGGCTCCTGGTCCTAAATGGTCATAGACTTTTAGTTCTTCTGCCTGCTTTTTGTAGGTTTTCTATCTCATTTATCAACTTTGGGCTATGGGGCTACTGTTTCATATTAGATCAGTCTTCTTCCTTGAAACAGCCCTTTCCTTTACCGCCTTCTAATTTATTGTTTCCAATCTTCTGTGGGCTAGGAAATCAGATAACCAAGCTTATTAAATAATGGAAGAAAATGAGGGCAAATAGTCCCTGAATGAGAGGGACATCCTTTACGAGCAAAGTACTGAGCTTTAATGAAGGGACATGACATGTGTTTTGGTGGCTGAGAGGCATTTTTTGCTCCCTTTTGGATTCTTAGCTGGGTTCCAGAAAATTGAGATTGCTGGGTAAATGATTAAGTGCCTTCTGGATAAAGTAAAGTATTATTGTATTTTTGTCTCCCAGTGACTCGTTTACAATGCTCACAGTACAAAACTAATTTGTTTTCTTAGACAAGCAATGTGTAAATATACTTCTTTATGCAAAGGAGAGGCAGATCCAACTCCTTAGCTTTCTACTGTGCTTCTCCCTGTATTTTAATGTCCTTATTCCTGCTTGCTTTGATGTCACACAGGGAGGAAACAAGAGCTTGCATCCCTCCCTCTGTCTGTGATAAACAATGGGAGGCATTGGCCAATGTTTCCAAAGTCATGATTTATTGGTTGAGTGAGCAGCAATGCTGAGATGCTACAGCCTTTCAGGATACTCTGCTACACATAGCATATTTTAATAACATTCCAACTGACTGTCCCTCAGTTCAATGTTAGAGAAGAATAAAAAGGGTAATATCACTTCTGGGGCAAATGAAAATCTACTCTGACTATGAACTATAATCAGAATTCAACAACTACAACAACAACAACAATAACAGTAACTGATGATGATGATGGTGGTGGTGGTGGTGGTAATTCAGCAGTTTGGGTGGCAGGTCCTGGCTGATTATTAATTTTGTTCCTCTATGAAGAAGCTTGAGTCTGAAAGCCAGTGACTTTAAATGTACTAAAATAGTGTTAGTAGTTTAGAGTTTAGACAGAAAATAGTAGGGCTCTAATATTGTTAGAAATGAGTTCTGAATATTCTTGTATGCTGTGGCAGCCATGTGGCTCTTTTCTGTGCTTTTACCCCCTTTTCCTCAGACTCTTGGTTTTTGAAAAGCTATTGGATTCAGGATACTTTGGAACTCACAGATAAACTTTTTCACCCACCTCTTGATGTTCCTGTCACTAAGAATGAGCTTTCCGCTTTTCTCTACCTATCACTCAATCCCCAAGCATTTATGTACCAGACACTCGGGATACAAAGGAGAGAAAGGGGAAGGGAATAAAAATTTATATAGCATCTACTATGTGCCAGGCACTGTGCTAATCTGGAGGTAGGTGTTGCTATTATCCCCATTTGACAGTTGAGGAAACTGAGGTAAACAGAAGATAAGCAATTTACCCAAGGTCATACAGCTAGTAAATGTTTGAGGCCAGATTTGAATTCCACTCTTCCTGACTCCAAGCCCAGTGCTCTCTATGAACTGTACCAAGTTGCTACCCCAGTGAGGCAGCCCCTGAAGAAGTTTGTATTCTAACAGGGGAGACAACAAAGGTGTTCTGTGGAAGGCAGAGCTTCAGCTGAGCCTTGAAGGAAACTAAGATTTCTAAGAGAGAGTTGGAGGTGAGACAGGAATACATGTCAGGCATGGAAAACAGACAGTGAGAAGTCATGAAGCTGGGAGACAGATTGTAGTGGGTGAGGAATGACAAGAAAGCTTGTTGTATTGTAGCAGTCTACATACCATAGGGTACATTAAATGGTAATGCAGTTAGGCTGAAAAAGCAGGTTGTGAATGGTTTTAATCGGAATCATAGAATTTCAGAGTTACAAGACTAACCAGTCCAATGATACATGTAAAAGGATCTACTATATGGTGTACTCCAAAAGAATGCTCATTATAACACAATCGACAACTATTTTGCTTGAAGATCTTTACAAAAGGGGGAGCTCATACTTCTCAAAGCAACTTGTCCCTCTTTTGGATAACTCTGAATGTTAGGAAATGTTGTTTGTTTTTGACATCAAGCCTAAAACTGTCTCTTTGAATCTACCCATTGTCTCCAGGGCAAATCTAATCTTTCTCCCAAATAGCAGACCTTAAAATACTTGAATACATCTATCATTTCCCTTCTAAGTTTTTTTTTCAAGTCTTATAAAGTTTCTTTTCCTCTTCCTCACCTTGTATTTTCAGTTGTCACATCTTGGTATCCCTACCTTCATAATATCTCTTAACTAAGGCGCCTTTCTCTACTTATACAGTTACCCCCTTAGTCCAGGCCCCTATGTCATATTGTGACTACTTAATTTCTCTCTCTGCCTCCAATCTCTTATGACCCTGTCCATCCTTCACACTGTTGCCAAAGTGATTTTCCTTAAGGGTAGGTCTGACCATGCCATTCTCCTACTCAATAAATTCCTATTTTTTAAAATACAATACAGACTCCTCCATACAGATCTTCAAGGCCTTCACTACTTGGCCCCCATCTATTTTTCCAGCCTTGTTGTACATGATCCCTCCTCTCACATACTAAGATCCATCCAAATTGGCCTTCTCTCTGTTCTTCACAGATGGCATTTAATCCCCTCTCTGTGTTTTTATACTGCCTTTAATACACTCTTTCCTTACCTCTACCACCTGGAATTTCCCTTTTCCTTCAGGATATTTCAAGCATCACCTTCCACATGGTCCTCTTAACTACTTGTATCATCCCTCTCAAGTTACCTAATATTTAATTTCTGTGTTTGCTACATTAATTCTGTATATAATTATGAAAGGTATACTGTCCCTTTAAGATAAAGTGGTTTCGATGAAAAAGGCAGAAAAAAAGGTTTTTTGTGGAAAGAGATTTATATTGTCAAATATGTAAGAAATGGTCACTATTATAAATGAATACTTTGATAAATTATATTAGTGAAAAATAAATTTGTTTTAATATACACTGCTAATATAAATAGATTTCAGACAGGATTCAGACAGTTTGAGGGAGAAAATTATCAATGGTATAGATATAAAAACTCAGATATTCTTGTCAACAATGTGGGATAATGTCTAACTTCTGTGGAAGTTAATGTTTAAAGAGTCAAAGAAATATTCTTTATTTATTAAAAAAATCTAAGGAATATCAGTATTAAAAAAGCATATAGCTTAAAGGTACCAAAGAGATAGAAAACTTAGTTTAAGACATCAGAGCAGTAAAGCACAACAGGTAACCTCAGATAATTTGCTTATATTGTTTTATGCATAAAAAAAATAGAGAGAGGGAGGGGGAGACAGAGAGAAACAGACAGAGAGAGAAAGAGAGAGAGAGAAAGGGAGAAAGAGACTACATAAATATTTTTAACCTAAGGTACAATGTTTATAAAGGTCTGTCAATTTGAAAGAAGAAATTTAGAGTTACAACCCTTTAAATGAAATGTGAATCAGTGATTAGGAGGTTCTCAGTTAAGAACTGAAGACATAGGGGGAAAAGGGGCCTGAAAAGCTACTCTGTCTGATATATGTTACTTAGATGTAGTCAACTGATAAAACATGGTGGCAAATATATATAATACTTGCTTCTGGGGAGGCTAAAGCTGATGGATTTCTGGAGTATTGGAGTTCTGAGCTGCAATAGGCTAAGACTGTTTGTATCTACACCAAGTTCAACATCAATATAAGACTCCCACCTTTCAACCCATGAGCCACCGGGTAAATTGGCTTAAGCCACAGAGTAGATAAAAGCTCCTGTTAATGAGTAGAATGGGACTTGACCATGAGTAGCCCTCTACTTCTAGCCTTGGTACAATAGGGACAATCAATGTTTTCTTCATCATCATCATCATCACATAAAACAAAATAAAAGTCTTTAGGTAAGTGGCTCTTAATTGGTTAGAGACAATTGGCTTAATTGGCAAAATCCTCCAGTGAGAACTATTGCGCCTCAGCACCCCCACGAGTTGGGGAAAGGTGAAGCTGCTGGCCCCTTGCTTTTAGAGAAAGAGCAGAGATGGCTTTGCAGCTCCTCTGATATCCTGATGAGCTGTGTGGTTGTGAGGCCCAGTCCCAGCCAGTGAACGTCTGGCTAAACTAGATTGTAGAGTGCAGAGCAGTTCTCTGACCTAGAGATGCTATTCACATTAGGAGCTAACACTTTCTAAATGTTGTTTGCTTGTAAAAGCTATATTTGCATAGACAGAAGATTATTTCCACAGCTAAAAAATGGTAAGGATAAAGTCAGGAAGTGAACAGAGAAGCATTTTCATGGGATGCAAATGTTCCTGAATGGACCAATAACAGGTAAAACTTCAGTGCAGAGGTGTGAGTTACCCCAAGCAAGGGATTCTTAACCTGGGGTCCATGAATTTATTTGTATATATCTATACTGATAAATTTCTCTTTATATAAAATAATACACACACATATGTATATATAACTACTTCAATACAATTATTTTCATTTGTAATCCTACATATTTTTTTCTGTATATAAAAATATTATTTTGAGAAAAGGTCTATAGGCTTCACCTAACTGCTGACAGTACCCATGACACAAAACCATTGAGAACCTTTGCTCTAACATGAGTTTTCCTGCCTCATGTGCCTCTCTATCAATTCTAATAAGAATATACTGATTCTTTAAAAACAAACAAACATAGATACTAAGTTCGTTGGTGGGAGAATGTGATCCGGGTTTATGTGTATTTCATTATTTATTTCATTATGTATTTCATTATTTATCAAATATATTTCATTATTTATTTGTTTTAATATATTCGTATCGATAATATTAGGCAGTTAGGTCATGCAGCGGATAGAGTGCTAGGCCTGGAGTCAGGATGAGTCATCTTCATGAATTTAAATCTTGCCTCAGGCACTTCCTCGATGTGTGACTCTGGGTAAATTATTTAACTCTGTTTGCCTCAGTTTTCTCATCTGTAAAATGAGCCGTAGAAGGAAATGACAAATCACTTCAATATGTGTGCCAAGAAAACCCTAAATGGGGTCACTAAGAGATGGACATGACTGAAAAACAATTGAACAACAAAACTGAAAAATTCTTCTTTATTTTGCCTTATTGTTAATGAGATCGATGGAGATAATATTTGTAAAGCACTTGGCACAGTGCCTGGCATATAGTAGGCACTTGATAAATGCTTATTCCTCTCTTCCCCCTTGTTAAGTAAATGTTTAGGTTTGAAAACTAAAAGTGTCATGAATGGCTGAGTGCCCATATTGGATAGAAGCTCAAGACCTAGGGTAATGAGTAGAGGAAATATATTTCTCCCAACAATTAACCCTATGACCCTGGGAGAAGTTGAATGTAAATGTGTGGTCATGGTCTCTCTCTGGGAACTGACACCAGCTAATATGAGAGCAGTTTGGAGCCAAACCCAGAGAGAAGTGAGGGTCTGACACACCATGGTGAAAGGTGTGAGACCCTTATATGGGGAGGATTTTGATTATAATCCATTGGAGGGATGATGCTACACATTTGTCACATTATACTAATAGAGATCCTTACTGTCTTGCTTGTTAAAATATAAGTTCTCAGTAAGTAAAGTTTCATTCATTGCATTTCTATCCCTTGCACCTAGCACAGTGCCTGGTACGTGGTTGTTGCTTAATAAATATTTGGCTATTGGTTGGTATGGCATGAGTTTCACTGTTTTGGTTACCCTTCTCTGGATGCCCTCCAGCTTATTAATGTCCTTCCTTAAATGTGATGCTGAAAATTGAACCCAATACTCCAGATAAGGTCTGACTGAGGCAGAGTGCCCTATTCCTGGATGCATTGTTTTAGTGATACCCCCAGTTCTTTTCAGACAAATGTCCCCCATCTTGTACTTCTGAGGCTGGCTTTTTGAACCCAAGTGCCAAACTCCACATCCTTCCTAACAAATCTAATCTTCTGAAATTCAGTCAAATGCACTGGCTTGTTTATATATCTTTCAATCTTCAGATTTAACTATTCTTCTTGGCATTTATGTCATCTGTAAATTTGACAAGTATCCCTGCCCATTACTTTGAGTAATTAATAAAAATGTTAAACAATTCAGAACCAAGTACATTTTCCTGTGGCATTTCAAGACAGATCTCTGCTCAATTTGACATCAAATTATCAATAACCAATCTTTGCATTTGTAGCCATTTAACCAGTTGTAAATCTGTTTCACTGTATTATCTTCTAACCCATGTTGCTCCATTTTTCCCACAAAAATTACATGGAATATTTAGTCAAATTATTTATTAAAATATAAAATATATCTACATGTGGCAGTTGTGGTGAGCAGGGTTTTTCACCCACCCCTATTTACCTCTTTGTCACTATTACTGACTCAATGTTCAGAGAGATTTTACAGCTTTTTCTGTTTAGAAAAGTTTCTCTATCTCCGTCTCTATCTCTCTGTCTGTCTATCTCTCTCTCTCTCTCTCTGTCCTGTCTACCTAATACTGACTTTTAAAGGTCTCCTGGGGGCACAGTCTATCACTGTTTATTCTGTCTATATAGTTTTTTATCTAATATAATCAGGGGACTTTTATAACATATCTTACAGTTAAACATTCCTCCTTATCAGTTCCTTTTCTGGGATTAGGTTCTCAGGTTTAGACTTTTCAAAGCACAGCTATCTTTAGCTCCTCTCTCATCTAAATATTTATTGTCCATAGTTAAAATAAATTAGGTGAGTTTGGGCATTTGTGTGCATAGTTAAGAACTGGACAGTTCTTTAGTGACTAAAGGTCTAAATTATAGGCAGAACATCTGCATTCACTATTACAATGGTGCACATGCATACAAAAACATAAAAGTAATGAGCAAAACAATGCAGCTCAATAAAACATCAATAGATCTACATAAAAACAGAATGTGTATAAATTGAAGAATATATACAAAAAAGCAATAGTTCATTAGGCAGGGCTAATAGGACAACATGTCTGTTATTTTCACATTTGTAGTAATCACCACATATTTCAGTAAATGTGATTATAAGGGGCACATCCAACTTCAGTATTGTCACCTGTCTACAAGTATAACCATTTATTCGGTTCCCTGACAATCATAGATTGAGTAGACCGAGGTCTTCTGTGACCTCCTGACCTATCTGCCCCATATCTGAACTAGTGGATGAATGGGCTGCCCAAAGTCCCAATCAGGATTGTTATATCAATTTAATGCCCTTGTGGGGAAAAAAAAAAGATAAAAGGCTAGCTGACCATGACCCATTCTTTGTGAAACCATGGAGGTGGGCTCTTTATGATCACTGCTTCCTTCTCTGGACATTGATGAATCCTCTCTTTAATAATACCTTCTAGGCTTCTGCCAGAAATTAAAGATAAGCTCAATTTTAAAACACCTGGAGGGAGGCGACTGTCGCCCAACTTAATTCATCTAACAAACATTGATTAAGAGCCTATTCTTTGCTTGACATTGTGTACTGGTCACTGGAGGTACATAGAAAATAACTGAAAAAGTCCCTGCCCTCCAGGAGTTTATATTCTAAGGATGGAGGGTGGGAATAATATATAAACATGTCTCGCTCATTAAATTGTGAGCTCTTCATGGGCAGGACCTATTTTTGGTCTTTCTTTGTATCCCCAGTGTTTATTTAGCACAGTACCTGCCATAGTAGATGTTTAATGATGCTTATTGACTGACAGGTAAATAAACACCAAATAAAAAAAAAGTGAATACAAATTAATTATAAGGGAGAAATACTTGAAGAACTAGGGGAACTGAATAGGTTTTATATAGAAGGTGGTAACTGAACTAAGTCTTGAAAGAAGCTAAGGATTACTAGAGACAGAGGTCAATCAGTCAATAAGTATTTAAGTACTATGTGCCAGGCACTGTGCTAAGCCCTGAGAATATAAATACAAGTTGAGGGGTGGCTAGGTGGCCCAGTGAAAAGAGCACCAGACTTGGAGTCAGGAGGACCTGAGTTCAAATGTGGCCTCAGACACTTAAAACAAAACTAACTGTGTGACCTTGGGCAAGTCACTTAACCCCAATTGCTGCCCTCCCCCCTCCAAAAAGCAAAAAGAAACATCTAAAAAATAAAAATTTAAATAAATGCAAGTTGAAAAAAAAAAGACTATCCCTGGCTTGAAGGAACCTCTATTCTAATGGTAGAAAACAATACATAAAAAGAACCTGAAAAGGGAGAAGTGTGTAGGGGTAGGGAGGAGACCTAGGTACCCAGAGAAGGATTATAGTAAACAAGGTCTAGAGGCAATGCATCCTGGCAAGAAATGAGACATGGCTAGTCTGAGTGTTCTCCTTAACTGGAGGTCCTGAGGGAAGTCATCCAATCACAGGGATAGGCTTTAGGCATAGGGCTGAAATGAGTGCTGGGATCAATCAATAGACATTTATTAAGTGCCTACAGGCACTGTGATAAGCTACAAAAAGAGGCAAGAAACATTCCTGTGCTCTAGGAGCATGAACTCTAATGGGGGAGAGAAGGAGAAAACAAATGTGTACAAAACAAACCTTATAAAGGATAAACAGGAACTAATTAACAGAGGGAAAACACTAGAAGTAAGAGTAGAGGGAAGCCAGAATATAGCCTGCAGAGTAATGGGGTAAAAGAGGAAGGGTATTTCACACATGGAGTATACAAAGACACAAAGACACGGAGAGGGGAGAGTGGTAAATACAGGGAGCAAGAAATTAAGAAGCTTGACTGAAATTGTGTTGTGTGTGTGTGTGTGTGTGTGTGTGTGTGTGTGTGTGTGTGTAGAGTCAGATTGTGAAGAGTTTTAAATGAACAGAAGTATCTATTTTATCCTGGAGACAATGGGAAGCCACTAGAGTTTTTTGAGCAGAACATCGGCATAGTTTTTGCTTTAGGAGTATCAGTCTGGTAACCATGTGGAAGACAGAATAGAGTTGGCTCAGTCATTCAGTCCAAAAGTATTTATTAAAGGGCTAGCTATGTGCCAGGCACTGTGCTAAACTCAGTAAGACCCGAGGCAAGCAGATCTAGTAGGAGGCTGTGATGGTAGTCCAAGAGAGAGGTGAGGAGGACCTGAACTAGCAAGATGGCTATGTAAATGGAAAAAAAAGAGGTCTCAAATGCCAGGGATATCATAGGGGATTCAAATAGCTATTAAGTCTGCAGTACATTCAAATGTTTTGTAGTCCCAGGATTCCTAGAGTCTTTGATCCTTGGCCTTAACTAAATTGTGTCCAGCAATATGATGGGGCCTATTTCCTATGCATGCCTGTAATTTCAGCATCATTTTATGTCTTCCTTTCTCTACTCCCTCCCTGGAACTCCTTCTCCGCTTGTCTCTTTTGAAGATTGTTATGTAGAAGTTATTATTTGGGTGTTATTGATCTAATGAATAACTTGATGGTACAACCCAAATCACTCAGCTTTCACTGAATGGCTAATAATAGCCCCAACCTAAGCCTAAAAAGCTGAACCATAAAAATAACTAAACTTTTTTTTTCTCTAGAGACAGGTATTTAATAGGAATCAATACCATATGGACTATATGGAAATTCTTTACTCAATAATTAACAAACCCGTGTAGTATAAATTGAACTATTAAACACATTCAACATCAGGTATGTTTGTCCTTTGTACTCAAAGAGGACCAATGACATCATGAGGGTGACATCTTGACTTTCATGTAAATTGAATATGAGTGGGGTGAAGTACCAAGGTCCTCAGCCTCACTCTTTCTTCCAGAGTCATCAAAGTCCCATGACAATACATGACAATCAAGATGCTAGATGCAGTAGGACACCTTGGCTTTTCTAAATTAAGGTCTTTCCCAGATCTCAGTTTGTTTTAGTCTGTGCATGTTCAAAGACTGAGGGTTGGGTAAAAGTGGAGATAAAAGATGACTCAATTTACCATCACAAATATATCTGGTAAAGGCAGTCTTTAGGAGTTTCTGACCAGAACAGAAAACAACTGCTATTTACAAAGATTCTAAGTTACCAAAATCTAAGCAATGAGCCACTCAGGCTTAGGTTGGGGCTATTATTGGCCATTCAGTGAAAGCTGAGTGATTTGGGTTGTACTATCAAGTTATTCATTAGATCAATAACACCCAAATAATAACTTCTACATAACAATCTTCAAAAGAGACAAGTGGAGGAGTTTCAGGGAGAGAGTAGAGAGAGGAAGACAGAAAATGATGCTGAAATTACAGGCATGCATAGGAAATAGGCCCCATCATATTGCTGGACACAATTTAAATTCTAGAAGCAATTAAGAATGGACCTCCTTTGGATGAGATTGTTCCATCTCTACTTGGCTGAGTCAGGATAGAAACTGAATACCAATTGAAGAACTCACGCTAACATGTTATTGCATATATTCTAACCTATAGGACTTCTCCAATTAGCGTTTACTATTTTTTTGGTTTACCTGCTAGTCACTATTTACAATGTTCTTTTGTGTAATCAGCATTTTGTGGGAAAGGGCTAAGATAGCAAGTATAAGCTAAGGGCTACCTTTCTCTTTAAAAGTCCTCAGGGAAGCAGATTTTGTTTTGAATCTATCTTTACCTATCCTAAAGGTATTTGAGTGATGACAGATAAATATAATTCTAGCCTGAAACCCCTCTTAGAGACTGAAGGGGAGATTGCTTAGCCTCAGCTGTCCTGAAATTTACCTCTCTTCCCCCTAAGCTAGTATGTGAGCAGTTTGGTGTGATCTTTGAGATAGTATTTGCAAAATGCTTAGCCCAGTGTCTGGCACAAAGTAGGTGCTTAACAAATATTTGCTCCCTACCGCTCCTCCTTCCTTTGTAGAGTTGAGGCAGACCTTGGATCATATATATATATATCAATGACATTTTTGAGCTGTATCTCTATATTTAGACCACCCACACATACATCATATAATAAGAATAAAAATGTTAATAGCAATCCT
>NW_027187378.1:3609873-3744133 GCF_028583685.1 Petaurus breviceps papuanus
AAAAAAGGAGGGAGGCAGGAATATGAGGGGGAAAAGGGGAAGAACACCAATAAAAAGTCAAACTGTTGCTCTCTGCCCAATCCCAGTATGAGGTAAGCATGAGAGCAGAAAATAGGAGAGAGGATAAAGCCAATAGACTGGTCCCTTTTGTTAGGAGGGAGGGAAAGGTCACAAATCACCAAGCAGCAAAGAGACAGGAAGTAAAACAGCACAGGCCAGCTCTACTACCTCTGCTTAAATTAGGTCCCATGTTCAGTCACCTGTTTCCGTAGTTCTACCTCATAGAATTAGTACAATGTCTTTCTACATTGAAAGTCATTAGGAAGAGGCTGTCTAACCCCCATTCTATAGCTACTCATCCATCTCCCTCCTTGAAGGCCAAAGCATTGAATCAAGATAGGGTGGTGGCTGTTCCATTTGATAACAGAAAGTAGCTCCTTCAATTACTTGACCCCCTGGAGATCACGTCCCATTTACTTCATTCCTGTTCTTATAAGAACTATGTGGAAGTGTGGCAGGTTACTCCACTGTAGTATCCTTATTCAAACACCTGTGGCAGGAGCTCAGTGGGAGATAGACTCCTTTACCATCCTTACCCAAAAAAGCTATTATTAAAGAGGGTGGAGCTGGAGGCATAATTTTATGATATTCATCATGACTTGAGCAAGGAAAATGGGGGTCCAAGGATATCTCCTAATGGTCTCTTATGGGTGAGTTGATGATAACAGTTCCCATAGCCATCACCTTACCATGTATGGGGAGAACTAAGAACACCTTTAACATCACTGAATTAAGATTTAAAGGTTCCATTTTCTTCATTTTTTTGAAAACTAGGATAATATTCTCCATAAGGCAAATGCAAATATCTATAAGATAAGTCATCACTGCTGGGGGTAATGGCAAAGGAAAAGTGCAAACTAAAAACTATAGAAGAAAAGAAAAGAGAGGATCACAATGTGCAATGTCAATGCTCCATTTTTTATAGAATTAGATAAAATTATGGCAATCATATGGGGGAAAAATCCCCAAAGGTCAAGACTATCAAGAGATCCTCTGTGGAGAAAAAGAAGCCAATAAAGGAGATTCTACTCTGCCATACACATAGTAGTAACTATCAAAATTATTAGGTATTTGACAGAAACAAATCCATGGAAGATAATAGAGATTTCAGGAATAGAACCAAATATATTCCAAAGGATAAGGGTAGCAGGTGGCACAGTGGATAGAGTGTTCAGCCTGGAGTCAGAAAGACTCATCTTCCTGAGTTCAAATCTGGACTCAAACACTGCCTAGTGTTTGCATCAGTTTGCCTCAGTGTCTTTATCTGTAAAATGAGCTAGAGAAGAAAATGACAAACCACTCCAGTATCTCCCAAAGAAAACCCCAAATGGGGTCACCAAGAGTTGGACATGACTGAAATAAGTGAACAGCAATGAAAATATTCAAAGAGTTAATGAGCGATAAAAGAACAGCAAAAGGAGGATAATAATGCTTTTACCACCCACCTCATAGAGTTCTTGTAAGGAAAATGCTTATATACTTTTAAAACTCTATATACACAAAAATAGTTATATAGTAGAAAGACCACTAGATTCACAATTAGAGGACGTAGCACGCTTTTTTCTCTATGATGAAATTATAGCAAGTTGTCGATGTAGGACCAATTGAAGTCAAATTAATTGGTAGATTGGGTTGAAAGTGCAAGGGATGTCAATCCAGAAATTGTGGAGTTAAATCTTAACTGCCTCAATTAGCAAGAGTATGTTATAGTTACCTTTTAAGTAGAAAAAAATTCTTATGAAAAAAATAGGAAAGCACAAAAATCTTCAATAGTCAAGATCAGTTGAGGTATCGTTAATATGCAAAGTCTTCTTGGCCACTGTTAGAAATGTTAGCTCTTCCCCTGCCAATTACTCCTGAGGTTTGGATTATGTCATTTTTTTAAATAAGCAAAATTCATAAGAAAATAAGTTTTGTTTCATGTAAACTCTGCCTCTTCTTTCAGAACAAATCTCAAAGGAGCTGAAAAAATCTCTTATGTAAAATGATATGACTCACAGTTAAATATGAAAGACCTAATGCCACATGAGAAATGAAGAACTGGGAACCTCAAGATGGGATCACTTAGGGGTGATATGATGGTTGTTTTTACATATTTGAAAAGCTGCCAAATGGAAGAGATATTAGATACTGTTCCTCTATACCCCAACCCCTGCCCTTGGGGACTTAAGTCCCACTCACATGGTGGTCAGAAGAAGCATTAGAAGGGCACTCTCAAGTTTTCTTTGAACAACTTTAGAACTGAATGAATGACATGGGAGACACTAGCATAGGAATACCTACTATGGCATGACCACTTCAAAGAAGACGCCATGTTCTATGAGCAAAGCAGAATTTCAGTAAAAGAAATAGGAGATGCACAAACTTAAGAGACGTCTCCACTCCAAATGTTCATGCGGACTATTTGTGCCTGACCTGTGTAGAGCCTTTTGAGCTCACATTGGTCTGATCAGATATAGTCGGACACACTGTGCCTTGACTCCAATATAGTGATGTCATTTTGATCCTCTTCAAGAGTGAAGGACAACAACCAACCAACCTTTAGATGCCTTTTCTTCTCATTTTATCAACCTCTTCACCTCCCTTGCTGAGCACCTTCACTCCACCTCCACCACACAAAGAAATGGACATACTTTTGATCTCTTCATAAACCCTAGGCATTTTACCTTCACAAGCCACAACTCTGAAATTTTTCTGGCACCTTATAATTTTTTGTCCATTCAGCTCCACTGTGCCTCACCTACCCTAAACCCATTCTGTCTTTACTACTGGACTTCTAGTCACTCTCCCCTTCCTGTCCATCACCCCTTCTGGTTTCACTTTCTTCCCTTCCATACCTTGACTATTTACTTAACCAGCTCAACTTTATATGTCCACTGTCCTCCACCCTTGTCTCCCTTGCCCTGTTTTCCTATTATTGTACATCCTTTTTCAGGACCCCATTCTTAATTATCCCTCCTACCTACCTTATTTGTTCTGCTCTACTCAGGCCTGAGGCACAGATTCCTCTCCAATTTATCCCTCACACAGCTACCAAATCGATATTCCTATAGGGCAAATATGACTCTGTAACTCTTCTGCTAAAGGAGCTTCATTGGGTACCTACTGGCTCTAGCATAAAACACAAACCTCTATGTGCGTCATTTAAAATCCTCCACCATCCAACTTATCTTTTTAGGCTGATTACAACTCATGTCCCCCATGAATTCTATGTTCCAACCAAGCTTGTCTATTTCCTGCTTCCCCCATGTTCCCTCTTTGTCTGGTGGTGATTGACAGGAGGAGTTGCAGGGGTGACAATACAGAGGAAGAGGATTCTATTAGGAAGTTATTGCATTCGTCAAGACATTAAGTGACAAGGATCTGAATGGGTTATGCAATACTTGGAATGAAAAGGAAAGGGGAGATTTGAGAAAAACCTCATTATGAGTAGGACATACATTTTGTATATTTTTTCCCAGTATGCTAGCAGATTTGCATTGAACTCCTCACATTGTTGTTCCTTCTTGGGAACAAAGAGCACATTTGCAGAAAAATTGTAAAGAACAATGTACAGTCTCCAGTTACAGGATTCAATATTACTGGCTAGCCTGAAACAGGAATTAACCCATACCTCTGATAATTTTTAGTAACATACTTTAACCAACTGAGTTGTGACACTGACCCTAGATCTTTTCTATTATTTGCAGCTAGGCGGTACAGTGGATAAAGTGCTGGGGCTGTAGTCAGGAAGACTCATCTTCCTGAATTCAGATCTGGCCTCAAATACTTACTTGTTGTGTGACCTTGGGCAAGTTACTTCATCCTGTTGGCTTCAGTTTTCTCATCTGCAAATTGGAGAAGGAAATGGAAAACCACTTCAGTATCTGTGCTAAGAAAACTCTAAATGGGGTCACAAAGAATCAGACATGACTGAAAGACCAAACCATAACAACCCTTGTTCTAGATAGGTGATGGTGCAGCTAGGTGGCACAGTGGCAGAGTGCTCAGTCTGGGGTCAGGAAGACTGCCCTCCCTTAGTTCAAATATGGCCTCAGCTGTGTGACCCAGGGAAAGTTACTTAACCCTCTTTGCCTCAGTTCCTCACCTATAAAATGAGCTGGAGAAAGAAATGACAAACCAGTCCAGTATCTCTGCCAAGAAAATCCCAAATGGGGTCACAAAGAGTTGAACAAAACTGAAAAACAACTAAAATTGTTTACCAGTCATTCTTACATACAAGCTCATGTGGTATTTGTTCTAAAAGTTTCCTCCCTAATGGAGAGCCTAGGTTATTCAGCACTAAAGTCTGAATCTTAAGTAACTTATTGGCATTCATGATGATTTCCCATGCTTCCAAGATCAGGTGTTCCCAGTAATTCAAGATCAATGAGTAGTTAAGCTAGAAATAATACTGATGAGAAGGCAAGAAATAAGAAGCCAAAATCGCAAATCAACAAATCCAGTCAGGAATACATTCTGACCAGTAATATATCCTGGACAAACAGAAAATGGGTAATGTTTGGAAATTAGAGGAGCTTGTCCTGAAAGTACTGTCTTGGCAACACTTTATTTCCCCAAAGGCCCAAGTTAGAGATGCCTCTATTAATGACAAGGTTTTAGAATATATTCCTTTCTTGCTGAAGGAAGGAACTCTTGGGGAAAGAAGATAGTTCAATTCAACAAGCATTTACTAAGAGCCTACCATGTGCCAGTAACTGATTGAGAGATAGAAAGAGCAGTCAAATCATGAAAAATGGCCAATATGAGATGCCACCCAATAATGCTGTTTAGTACCTACTTATCTCATAACTAAGAGTCTAAGACATTTTCTGCTTCTTTAATGGACTACCATTACAATGCTCTCTAACTCTCAGTAAAGAAACAGAGATTAACAGGATGTAAGCACTGGAAAAGAACTTAGTTCTAACCAAATATTCATGTACTGATGAGAATTTGTGAGCCTAGATAGGTTGTGATTAAGGCAAAACTACAAAGGTCTTTAGTGGTAAAGTCAACAATAACCCTGAATTCTAGTACATCACTGTTTTCAAGGTTCTACTTACATCCCAACTAAACTAGTCAAACAGACCTGGAAAATAGATCAAGGTAAGGGAATCCAAAATATAAATTATCTGAAAACCATGATTAGAAAAAAAAAAAGTCTAGATACATTTCAAGAACTTATAGGTGAAAACTACCCAGAATTTTGAGTTCCAAAAGACAAAACAATTATAGAAAGAATCTTCGGGGAAAAAATCCCCAAAATGAAAGCTCCCAAGAACATCATAATCAAAATACAGGTCTTTCAGGTCAAATAATAAGTACTATCTGCAGGAATTCAAGTACCAAGGAGCTCCAAAAAGATCACACAGAACTTACTAGTTCCCAATAAAAATGAAAGAGAATTTAGAATATGACATTCCAAAAGCCAAGAGGCAAAAGTTCACAACTAAATATCCTATCTGATAAAACTAAATACAAGGGAAAATGGACCTTTAATAGGATGAAAATTTTTCAAGCATTCAAATACAGGTTCAAAGGGAATCATAGAAAGGTACACATGTTTGTTTAATCAAAAGACAATAAGTTGTGATGACTTATTTACATATTAATGGTGGAATAAGATGCATATCTTCTCAGAACCCTAATATCTTTGAGGGTCATAAAGAGAGGTTAATATGTCAGAGCATCTGTGGATGGTAATGTTACTTTTCAGTAGTCTTGGAGGAAGACAAAATGGGAAGGGTAGGTGATTATTCTGAGGGAGAAAGGAGAAAGACAAGGAGAGTAATCACTATTGCAAAATAAAGATACTTAAAATGAAGAATATGTAGTCATGGAAGGAGGTGGGGGTGGGGAATGGTCAAACTATAATGTCATCCACTTTTGTCTGAATTGAATAAAATTACATACACTTACCCCATTCCTACCCTACCAAATCCAGATATTTCAATATATTAAAAATCAAAAGGGGAATAGGAGGGGACAAGGACAAGGGAAAGGTAGAGAAGAATTTAAGATGGAGGAGCAGATTGGGTAAGGAAATAGTCATATGTAAAATGAACTCAAATGGTAAAGGGAGGAGTATGGCAGGAACATTAAGAAGGAATAAAAAATGGGTACAACCCTGTGACCAGGGGTCTGAGTAAGGGCAAGGGAAGAACTACAACAGAGAGGAAATAGGCCATTTCGTTTATAAAAATAATCATCCTTACCAATAAATGAGCTTACATTCTAATGGGAAGAATACATATAAAACACAAGGTATTCCAAAAGTCTTAGTGTAGTTTTAAATTTTAGTGATTTAAAACTGCTCTAAAACTTTTGGGACATCTTGTCCATACAGCAAAAAAAAAAACAAAAACTAGAGTTAATAAATATAATTATATACACAGTAGAAAATACAAGGTAGTTGTGGGGGGGAGGGGGCCAAGAAAGATTTTGTGAAGAACATAATGCCTGAATTGTTGTAGAATTATCCAATTATTTATGCTACTTATAAATTTCATAGAATCATGGTGCTTCTACTTCTTTTCCTCTGACTCTTTTAAGCCCTCTGAAAAATAACTTCTGATTTCATCATTCAATTAAAACTCCTCTCTTCCAAGTTACCAATGATCAATATGACCATGGGGTTAATTATCTCTATGCAGATGATTCCCAGAAATTCTTGATGTTCATTGCCACATTACCAAATGTCTTTTGGATATCTCAAACCAGACATCTCAAATTTAACATGTACAAAACATAACTCTTCACTTATCCCCCAAATGTTCCCCACTTCTAAGTTGCCATATTATAGTTTAGGGCACCACCATTTTCCCAGTCCTCAGGCTCACAACCTCAGTGTTTCCTCAATTCCTCATTCTTACTCACCCCACATATCTGTTATCAAATCTTGCCATTTATACCTTTAAAGCATCTCTTATATACATTCCCTTCTCTCCACTCACACATCCACGTCCCTAGTTCAAGTCTCCATTTCCTTTTGCTGGGACTATTGTAATAGCCTTTAAATTAGTGTCTGCAATAAATCTCTCTCCATTCCAATCCATCTTCCATTTAGCTGCCAAGGTGATATTTTTCTATAGCAAATGTCTAACAATGTCAAACAATGTCACCACCTTGCTCATTAAACTGCATTGATTCCTTTTTATCTCCAGCAACAAAGTCCTTTCTTTGGCATAAAAACAAAATCTTCATGACAACTCCCTCTTCCCTCCCTTCCTTCCTCCCTTCCTTCCTTCCTCCCTCCCTCCCTCCCTCCCTTCCTTCCTCCCTTCCTCCCTCCCTCCCTTCCTTCCTTCCTTCCTTCCTCCCTTCCTTCCTTCCTTCCTTCCTCCCTCCCTCCCTTCCTTCCTTCCTTCCTAACTTGTCTTTTCTGTTTTTCTCCCCTTCACACTCTATGATTCAATCACACTGGCCTTCTTATTTTTTCCCATAGGAGACATGTACCTCCCATCTCCAGGCCTTGAAACTGGCTGTCCTCTATGCCTGGAGCACTGTCCTTCTCTGCTGCTTTGCTTAGGTCTTCCTGATCTCCTTTATGATTCGGTTCAAACCTCTCCTTTTGGTGGAGGCCTTTCCCAGGTCCACCTGGCAGCTAGCGTCTTTCTCTCTGCGATTCCCTTCCATTGCTCTGTCTATAGCTTCTGTGTGAATAACTACTGGCATGTCTTTCCCTTTAGAATGGGACTTTCTTGAGGCCTGGGGCTGTTTTTGCTTCTCTTTGCACCTCCAGTGCTTAGTATAATGCCTGGAACATAGTACGGACTTAATAAATGTTTGTTGACTGACATATGACATGAACTTGGTCCCTTCACATCTATATTAATCTCCTCTAGACCCTCCAATTTATCAATAGCTAGTCACTTAACCCTGTTTGCCTCAGTTTCCTCATCTGTAAAATGAGTGGGAAATGGCAAACCACTCCAGTACCTCTGCCAAGAAAATCACAAATACTTTTATGAGGAGTCAGACACAACTGAACAAAATATAGGTTGTTATTTTTGTTTATTTCATTATCTCTTTATCAAATATGTTTTAATCTAGTTCAGTCTGCACTCCCAAATGGGAACCTTCCACCATAAGTTCAGTAACTCTGGCCTAGAACTCTGTAACCCAGGGTCATAATCACTATGTGTCTGAGGTAGGACTCAAACCCAAGTCTCCCTGGTTTGAGTCTAACCATCTATCTACTTTGCCCTGCTGTCTCTAGGGCAAACATTTCAATTTTCAAATGAGAAGACTGAGGCCCAAAGAGCTTAAGAAACTTGCCCAAGGAAAGACAAATAACTAAGTCAGATGAGAGGGTATATGTAAAACATTTTGCAAACTTTAAATAAATGTATTCCTAAGGTTATTGGAAGTGTTCAAACTAAGGCAAAGTCTCTTTGATCTTCCACAGGTGAAAACAGTCAAAGGTGTGTCAGAGATTCTGTATGGGGTATGAAGCAGGACTATGTGACCTTTCAGGGTCCTTTCTGATGCTCACGTTACTAGCCAGTGCTCAGTATCTTTTGAACAGCAATTCTCTCTAACCTAAGTCATACATATCTCCATTGCCACCTACACAAGATTCTGTTCACATTTGACTGTGCCAAAAATCTGTGATTTCATGAACATGGGTAAATCCTCTTATGGGAATTCTCTGAACTTATACAGATTGCCGTTCACTTGCGACTTAACAGATAAATCCTACAAAGTTGCCAAAGGTACATAAAGGTTGAGGGACTTGCCAAGGGGCATAACATTTTGGGACCAGAGATTCAGAGCTAGAAGGTAATTTGGAGGCCATCTGGTGCTCTATTGTCCTGCTGTTTAGTTGTTTTCCAGTCATGTCATACTCTTTGTGACCCCATTTAAAGTTTCTTGGCAATGACACTGGAATGGTTTGCCATTTCCTTCTCCTGTTCATTTTTATAGAAGAGGAAACTGAGGCAAACAAGGTAAAGTGAGTTGCCAAATTTGACACAGCTAGTAAATGTCTGAGGCCAGATTTGAACTTAGGCAGATGAATCTTCCTAACTTCAGAGCCAGCACTCTATTCACTGTACCATCTAGCAGCCCATATGATGCAGCCCCCTCATTTTACAGATGAGGAAATTGAGGCTCAGTTAGATTTGCCTAACAGTCATACAAGTAACAAGTGTCAGTGGTGGGATTTGAACCTGTATCTTCCTGATTCTTCACTCAGGATTATGCCACTTTGCCACTAGATTTTTATCATCTAAAGAGAAAGATATGAGTGGATCCAGCACTTACAAGGTTCTAAGATCACACAGTTTGTTCCTTCTCATTAGAACAGGGTTTCTCAACCTGGGGTTCATATTTCCCAAGGGACCTATGGACAAATTTTCCAGGGTTCTATGAACTTGAATAGTTCTCACCATGCTGTAACTGAAATTTAACATTCCTTTTAATTATGAATGTAGACTACAAAATATTATTCTGAGAAGGTGTCCACAGGCTTCACCACTGCCAAAGGGGTCTATGATGAAAAAAAAGGTGAAGAATCTCTGCTTTTGAATGTGGAGATCAGCTCAAAGGAGTTTGCATTTCTCTGACTTCAAGCAGTCAACGGTATGCTTCCTCTATGAGGGCCTCAGGTGTTTTCACATCTCTGCTTGGCTATTTGTCCTTTCATCTGGCTAGGCCTTTCATCAGAGACTTCATTTAAAAAACCAAAGATAAAGCTACCTCATTTTATCTAAAGAAAATTACCCCTTAGAAAAATTCATGTCTTTTGAGACTGCCACTTTGCATTATTTGTCAGTCTCTATCTAAGTTGTTTCAGTTTATTACAGATGTGGTTCCTGGTGCTCTGTAACTAATATAGACTGTGCTGAATCACCAGCCTGTGCCATTGGCTGCAGACATTGATATGGCTGGCTTTCTGATCATCAATATTTGGGGTAACTACAAACACAAACAATCCCTAGATGTGAAATGAAAATGAATCCTCTCCAGATTTAAGTGCTGTCTTTTGACTCACACTTTGTCTTTCCTTTATCATAACAATATTATTTTTTCCATTATCCTTGCTAGTTATTTCTCACATCACACTTACAAATATAGAGCAATGGGAGATAGCTCAAACTTCATTTACAGATGTTAAGCTGAAGCAGTAAGTAGTGTTCTCAAGGTCAGCAAGTCATTGGATGAATCAAGAGAAAATTTAAAGTTCCAGGTCTTCCACATTCCAAATTTGATCAGCCTTTGGAGTGTTCACTGTAAAAGTGCTTAATCCTTTGTCAGAATAGTTGTATGCTTCATCGTTTTGAATGACATTTCTTTTTTTTAACACTTCTTTTTAAAATTTCATTAACAATTTCCCAATTACATTTTTTAAAATGTTAACATTCATTTTTTAAAAAGTGAGTTTCCAATTCTCTCCCACTCTACTACCCTTCTCCAGCATATTTCCACATTAGCTATGTTGCAAAACATACACACACAGACACACACACATAACACATGAAAACCAAAGAAAGTGGGAAAAAGTATTCTTCAATCTGCATTCAGAGTTCATCAGTTCTCTCATTGAAGATGGATAGCATTTTTCATCATGAGTCCTTTGGAAATGTCTTGGATTATTGTCTTGATCAGGGTAGCTGTGACTTCCCTTTCTGAATAGTGGCCATCTAAGGCCTCAAAATAAGCAAGAACTTACTGTAAAGATTTGTTGTTCCTGCCTCCATCCCCTTCTCTCTTCTCCCGTGTTCACTAAGCTAGGTCAGGCCCTCATCACCTCTTGCCTGTACTACTGAAACAACCTTCTTACTGGTCTCAGCCTCAAGTCTCTCTCATCTCTAAAACATCATAGCTGTCAAACTGATTTTCCTATAGTAGAAGTCTGATTGTGTCATTCCCCTGTTCCATAAACTCTAGTGGATCCCTATAACCTCTAAGATCAAATAAATCATTCGGCTTTTTAAAGGCTCTTCACAACCTGGCTGCCACTAACCTTTCCAATCTAATTTTACATCTGTCCTCTTCCCTCACTCTACTGGTCTTCTTATTGTTCCTCTCCCACAACACTTCTTCCCACATTACTGTGCTTTTGTTCTAGATGCCCCCCATGCCCAGAATGTAAAATCATCCAGCTTTATCACTTAGAATCCTTGATTTCCTTAAAAATGGATCAAATAACAGATTACACGAAGCTTTTCCTGATCTTCCCAGTGGCTGATATCCTCTTGCTCTCAAATAAAAATTATCTCATACCTAATTTTTCATAGTTTGTACATATTTATTTATGTAGGTTAAACAGTGGGATAGAAAGCAGGACCTAGGGTCTGGAAGATCTAAGTTTAAAACCTTTCTCAGATATTAACTGTGTGATCCAAAGCAAGTCACTTAACACCCTCTTTTTTTTTTTACCTTAATGTACTCATTTTAAAAGGTTATAATAATAACACCTACCTCCTAGGGATGTTGGGAGCGTGACATAAGATAATATTTGTAAAACATTTTGCAAATATTAATGTGCTATAGTAATGTTGTCTCCCCCATTAGATGGTAAGCTCCTTGAGGACAGGAACTCTTTTGCCTTTTTGTATCCCTAGCAGCTTAGCACAGTGTCTGACATATATTAGGTGCTCAATAAATATTTATTAATTGATTTATTGTAATTATTGGTATCTCCCATAATAGAATGTAAGCTCCTTGAGCGTAAAGAATGTTTTATTCTTAATCATTGTATCCTCAATGCCTAGCAAAAGTCTAGCACATAATAAAAAGGCTTTTGATTGATAGTTTATTGTCAGAGAACACAGATTGTGGGGTGAGGAGGTTCCTGAGTTGCGCCTTGAAGGATCCATGAGATGGTTCCTGAGTTGAGCCTTGAAGGATTATCAGAGGCAAAGATCAGGAGGTAGTATATTTCAGAGAAGAGGAAGAGACTATACAAGGGCATAGAGGTGAGAGACAGAATGTTGATAAGTAAGTTTGGTTGAAATATAATGTAAAGGAGAATAATATGGAATAAATCTGGAAATACAGACTAGAATCAAATTTTGAAAGGTTTTATATGCCAAACTTAGGAATTTTCACTTAATTTTAGACACAATGAGGAGATACCTGGTTGAGCAGGGAAATGACTTGTGCTTGAGGAAGATTATTTGTTCAGCTTTTTAGAGGATAAACTAGGGGAAGTGGGAGACCAGAAACAGGAAGACCAATTAGGAAGGGACTGCAAAAGTCTTAGTAAAGGATAGAAGGGTCTGCCTTATTATGGTCTATGGGGTCATGAAGGCTTGGACATGACTGAACAACAACAAAGCAATATTCCAGGAGAAACACAATGTGGGCCTGAACTCAGGTCGTTTTTATGTGAGTGGAAGGAGACAGATGTAAAAGTTTGTAGGAATATGTTGCTTAGGTACCACAGAAAACTTCTTTATACTCAGAGTTGGCCAGACTTTCAACAGAGCCTTGCGCTCAAAATTGAAACCGGAATAAGACTTCTTCACCAAACAAGGAGTAGAGAGGCTCAGAAGAAAGAAAATTCAGTCATTTTTGATTATAAACATTTTAAAAACTTCTGCACAAACAAAATTGGCATTGGTAAAATTGTAAGGGAAATGATTAATTTAGGGGAGGGAACTAGCAAATTTTTGGCAAATTTCTCTAATGAAGTCTGATAGTCATGACATATAGGGTACCAATTAAAATTTATAAGAATAAGAACTATTCTCTAATGGCTAATTGGCCACAGGCAGTTCTTAAGGGAATAAAAAACAAATTATTAATAACTATGTGAAAAATTCTGCAAATAATTAAAAACAAAATAAATGTACATTAAAACAACACTTTAGCTTCCACCAGACTAACAAAATAAAAAAAAGAAAAATTACAATTGATGGATGTGGAGGGATAGGTACACTAAATTACTTTTTGGTAAGACTATTAAATGACTCAGTCATTCTGGAAAACAATTTAAAAAAAACAGTCCTCAAGACATACATACTCTTTGGCCCAGAGATACCATTATTAATATTATGTTACTGAATATATCAAAGAAAGAAGGAAGATATCATATGTGTTAAATTATACATAGCAGTATATTTTTGTTGTAGCAAAGAACAACAGGATGCCCATCAACTGGGTAATGGCTGAACAAATATGCATAGCAATGCCATGGAGAAAAGGGATGGATTCAGAGAAACCTGGAACTATTATATAAGCAGATACAGAATGATGTAGCAGAAACAGGGGAACAATGTATATGATAACAAAAAACATTGCAAAGAAAAACAATTTAGAGAAATTTAAGAACTCTGATAAATACAATGTTTAATCATGATTATAGAGAACTACCAGTGAACCAATCATACTACCCATCTTTTCACACAGAGAGGAGATGATGTACTCAAGATACAGAATTAAATAAATGTAACAACCATCCCTTAAGTTGTAGAGTGGTGAGATGTATGTACACTGGTAGAGAAAATATTAGCATTAACTAAAGGATCACGAATCCTTAATACATTGAAGTATGTATTGCAAATGGCAATTAGCTATTAGCTTTATTCAAAGAAGCTATGGGGAAAAAGTTATCTTCAATTAAATGAATCATTTATTAAGCACCTATTGTATACAAGGTAATCTGCTAAGTTCTGGGGATACAAAGACAAAAATGAAAAAAAATTCCTTGCCTTCAAGAAGTTTATATTCTCTTGGGGATTCAACATGTAGACAGACAAACACAGGATAATTTAAGAAGGAGTACACAAGTAACAAGTAGAGGAATCTTTATTGATTATTATATATAATGATAGTGATGATACATAATGATTATATGTTATATATAACATATAAATAATATATAGTGATAATGAATATAATGCATAATAATGATAATAATAAACTGACATTTATAAAGTACATCATTTCATTTGATCCACACAACAGCACTAAAGGTACATTATGTGCATTACTGTCCCCATTTTACAGATAAAGAAACTGACAGTGAGTTAAATTGACCTGCCAAAGATTACACAGCTAAAGGGACTTGTGGATAGAACCCAAACTCAAAACTCTTCCAATGTCACCCTGTGCTCTTTCTATTACACAAAACTGATTTTATGTGAAACTTTACCCAAGTCCTAAGTTTTTCACATCTTACGCTTCATCTCACACTTTTGTACTTCCAAAGCATAGTTCTATGAACATTATACATATTCAATTTTATACATATTTTATATGTACATGTGTGTATGTGTGTTCACATACACATATATAGAGAGAAAGGAATTGGATATGTTCATATACATAATAACTAGCATTTATGTAGCACTTTATGGTTTATAACATACTTTACAAGTTATTATCTCATTTTATTTTCACAATAACCCTGGGAGGTAAGTGTTATTATTATTTCCATTTTACAGATGAAGAAAGTGAAGCAAACAGAGGTTAAGTGATTTGTACAGGGTTGCATGGTTAGTAAATGTCTGAGGGGTCTGGGGTAGAATTTCAATTCAGATCTCCCTGATTATAGGTCAAGTGCTTTATATATTATGCCATCTAGCTGTGCATGGACATACAAACATAGCCACACACACACACACACACACACATACACACACACACACACGCACACGCACTTGGAGGCACTGGATTTACCAAGCCTAGAGACTGGAAGTGTGAAGAGGAACTTGATAGTAGCTTTTAAACTGATGAAAGGTTATGGTGTAAATAATTATGAGTCCCTGCCTCCTTCTTTCAGTACAATTGGAGGTAACTGGCAACAGGAAAAATATGATCACATCAAGAGGACTTTGGTGACCATAAGAATTGCGAAATATGTGAGTCTTAGCAAAGGAGGGTATAAATTCGCTTGATCTGATGTTTATGGACAAGGCAGGACCACATTTACAAAGCACTCTCAATGTAATCTCACCAGGATGCAGGAGGATGACTTAGACAACTCTATGACCCTTTGAGTCTGTATTTTATTGGACCCTACAGGAGTGTAATCATACCATTTCAAGTAGCCCATTAGAGTCACAGTGGAAAGTCTCCAAATCAATTAACCAACTCCGCAGAGAAAAGTGCCTCACCCAGCTGTGCAGATCAGGCACCTCTGGATGAGGCCCATAGCCCTGCTTAGCAGTTGACGATCTTGCCAAGAAGGATTTGAAGGTGCACATCACATAAGCCAAGTTTGATGAGTCCATTTGGAACCTGGCCAGGATATGAGGTCAAAGGAGAATTACTGATCATCCTGGACAAAGGAGCCTTGGAATCATTTATGACTGAAGTGGGCCAGATCTTGTATGCTGCTATTCTCTCTGTCTCTCTCTGTCTCTCTGTCTCTCTGTCTCTCTGTCTCTCTGTCTCTCTCTCTGTCTCTCTCTCTCTCTCTCTCTGTCTCTCTCTCTCTGTGTCTCTCTCTCTCTCTCTCTCTCTCTCTCTGTCTCTCTCTCTCTCTCCCTCCCTATGTCTCTCAATGATAATACCCCAAGAAGCCAAGTGCCCCCTTGGTACTACTCTGAGGAGACATCTTTCACTAAACAACTTTATAGTCAACATTTTGAGTTCTCTGAGCATTGCTATTTGCCTCTTAAAGACATTGTTTGGCTATGCAGTTGGAAACCAAAATCCTTGAAGTGAAGATCAAAAGTCAGTTAGCACCACACAATTTTATTGCTAATATCTTTTCAGATTGAATAATATGTCATTTTGTGGATGTATGGCTCCCAAAATACTAGCTTACTGAAACTTGGATTTTTAAACTGAAATTCAGCGGAGTGGAAGAATAAATACATATTTACTATAGCATTTTGAAAAATATGCTCTTCAAAATCAGTATATGCATATAAATTCTATACATGTCTGTGAAACTACAATAAACATTTATATACCTATAATTTATCTATCTGTCTACCTTTCTCTCCCTATCCCTTTATTCCCTAGAGGAAGATTTCAGGCAGGGAGATGAAAGACTTACTTGCCTTCTAATCCTCTAGCCTAAATCCAAGCTCTCTATTTAAACCCAACACTTTAGTTGCTCTATTGGTAAATTTGGGCTTAGGAGCAACATTCTCCAGTCTGCAGCAGATTCAAGCCACTCTGAAATGAATGAGAATGTAGGCCTTCCCACCCCTACCGCCAACCTATCATGAAAAAAAAATATTCAAGTTGTCATTACTTACAATGGATTTGACCTGTAAATTCAGACAAATGATAGTTCTACTCACAGAAACAGTCAAACATGCTATTTGAACTCATGCAAAGGGAACAAAAATCCAGTGGTTTGATGAAACTTTTCACTTCTGAATTGATTTTTATTAAAGTCACGTAGATGCAGCTTCAGCTTCAGCTATGTTGGCTGAAGAGATCAGATGCTTTGACAATGACAGGGTTATACCAGCAGTATGTCAAATGCTCTGAAGTCTGTGAGAATTCTACAAAATATTCCTTATGGTGAAGGTGTACCTAACTGTAAACAATCCTTATATAAAGGTTAATCCATCATGAACTAGATTTTTATAATAATTTTGCTTATATTTTATAATGTATACTAATATTAACAGTAACTAACTTTAAAATGTCACATCATTCTTTTAAGTTTTTCTTTATTTAGTATTCTATTTTTCCCAATCACATGTATTCCTTTTATTTTTTTTTTGCAAATTTTGAATTCCTAATTGTCCCCCTCCCTCCCTCATCCTTGTCCACTAAGAAGGTAAGAAATTTGACATAGGTTTGTACATGTATAGTCACAAAAAACACATTTCCATGTAAGTCATTCTGTTAAAGAAAACACTGACCGGAAAAAAAAAACAGAAAAATAAGAAATTAAAGAAGTTTCTTTGATCTACATTCAAGTTCTACCAGTTCTTTCTCTGGAGGTATACAGCATCTTTTTTTCATAAGTCCAACAGAGTTGTCCTAGATCATTGTATTGCTGAGAATAGCTGGGCTATTCATAGTAGATCATCATACAATATTGCTGTTGCTGGGTACAATTTTCTCCTAATTCTGTTCATTTTTATTTGCATTAGTTCACAAAAGTCTTTCATGTTTTTAGAGAGCATCCTGCTCATCATTTCTTATAGGAAAATAGTATTCCATCACAATCACAAACAACAACTTGTTCAGCTATTTCCCAGTTGATGGAGATCCCTTCAATTTCCAATTCTTTGCCTCCACTAAAAGAGCTGCTACAAATATTTTTGTACACAGGTCCTTGCCCTTTTTGTTTTTTTTATCTCTTTGGGATACAGACCTAGTAGTTGTATTTCTTGGTCAAAGGATATGCCTGGTTTTATAGTCCTTTGAGCATGGTTCCAAATTACTCTCCAGAATGGCTGAATCAGTATAAGTTTCACCAGTAGTACATTAGTATTTTTATTTTCCCATATCCCCTCCAATATTTGCCATTTTCATTTTCTGTCATATTAGCCCATTTGACATGCATGAGGTAGTAGATCAGAGTTGTTTTAACATGCATTTCTCTCATCAATATTGATCAAGAGCATGTTTTTTTCATATGGCAATAGATAGCTTTGATGACTTTGTCTGGAAACTGCCTGTTCATATCTTTTGACCATTTATCAGTTGAGGAATGGTTCTTATTTCTATAAATTTGATTCACTCTATATGTTTGATAAATGAAGTCCTCAGAGAAACTCACTATGAATTTTTTTCACAATAATGATTACCAATTATGTATTTTTCTCCATTCAATTTTCCCTCTGTTTATCCTCCTCTCCCCCCCCCAACAGCACCCCAGGAAAAATCCTAGAACAGCAGAGACAACAGAAAGACAGTGAGAAGAAGTCTTTTAGCCAAGGAAATTTGGAGGATTGCCAAGAAAGATCCATTTCACTTGGGTAAAAAGGAGGGGGTGGGAGAAAGTCCAGGATGGCAGGCATCCCAGCAAACTAGCAGTAAGCTCCTCCTCAGCAAACCAGTGGAAAATCCTAAGCCCTAGGGTGGTGGAGCAGGCAAAAGCCAACACTAAGATTCCCTATGTGCCTTAGCATAGCCAGGGGAATCAGCAGACTCCAGCTTGGAGAACCACCATGTGTGTCGATATAGCCCCAAGTAAGTAGGTATCCTCCAGTGGCTGACCAACAGGGCTTTAGCACAGTCAGGGGCAGGCATGAACAAGACTTCCAGCGGGTGACTTCTCCATGCTTTAGTGCAATTTTGGCCAGACAGGTGTCTTTCAGCAGGTGAACCGCCCACCCTGTGCCTCAGTGAAGCTCTCTGTGCAGGCAGGCAACTTCCAGCAGCTGAACCTCCCCACATGTTTCAGTGCAGTTTGGGGCAAGCAGGTGTCCCCCAACAGCCAGACCTTCCCATGCTTCAGTATAGCCCCAATGCAGAAAAAAAAAACTCCACCTGGCCTCAGCACACTCCAGATAACACTACTAGGACCAAGCTCAGCACCAACTAAGCTGCCAGACCCCTATAGCCTCCAGCTGTCAGCACCTGAGGCCCCAGCACACAAAGCCAGTGACCAAGCCCTTGGCTCTCATCACAAGAAGCTTGGGATAGTGGCCCCTGTGCTCTAGCAGGACAGCTCAACTTTAAAATCCAGGCAATAGGCAAAAAATAATGAGCAAAAAGCAGAAGAAAGCTCTGAGCATAGAGAATTATTATGGTGACAGAGAAGATCGAAACACAAACTTTGAAGAGGACAACATTGTCAATATACCTATATCTGAAAACTCAAAGGGAAATATGAATTGGTCCCAAGCCCAAAAGGCCTTCTTGGAAGAGCTCAAGAAGAATTTAAAAAGTCAAATAAGAAAGGTAGAAGAAAAATTGGGAAAAGAAATGAGAAGGATGCAAGAGAGAATCAATAGCTTGGAAAATGGACAAAAATTGATTAAAGAAAATAATTCCTTAAAAAATACAATTGGCCAAATGGAAAAGGAAGTATAAAATGCACTGAAGAGAAGACCTCCTTAAAAATTACAATTGGCCAAATGGAAAAGGAGGACAAAAGCTAACTGAGGGAAAAAATTAATTAAAATTAGAATTGGTCAAGTAGAAGCTAATGATTCTATGAGACATCAAGAATCAGCCAAAGGGGTGGCCAGGTAGAATGGTGAGTAAGAGCACCAGCCCCAGAGTTGGGATGACCTGGGATCAAATCCGGGCTCAGATACTTAGCACTCACCCAGAAACACCTGGCCATGTAACCTTGAGCAAGTTACTGAAACCAATTGCTTAGGGGCGGCCAGGTGGTGCAGTGAGTAAGAGCACCGGCCCCAGAGTCAGGATGACCTGGGATTGAATCCGGGCTCTGATGCTTAGCACCACACCCAGAAATAACTAGCCGTGTAACCTTGAGCAAGTTACTTAACCCCAATTGCTTAAAAAAAAAAAAAGAATCAGCCAAACAAAAATGAAAAAATAGAAGAAAATATAAAATGCCTCATTGGAAAAACAACTGACATGGAATATAGATCCAGGGGAGAGAAGTTAAGAGTTCTTGGTCTACTTGAATAACATGATAAAAAAAAAAAAGAGCCTGGACAGCATCTTTCAAGCAAATATCAAGGAAAACTTGAGGTCCTAAAGCCAGAGGGTAAAATAGTCATTGAAAGAATCCACTGATATCCTCTAAAAGAGATCCCAAAATGAAAATGCCAAGGAATATTGTAGCCAAATTCCAGAATTATCAGACCATGGAGAAAATACCGTAAGCAGCCAGAAAAAAAAAAAAAAACAATTTAAATATCATGGAACTATAGTCACGATTATGCAGGACCTAGCTGCTTCTACATTAAACGACTGGAGGACTTGGAATATGACATTCTGGAAGGCAAAGGAGTTTGGTTAACAACCAAGGATCAACTACCCAGCAAAACTGAGCATAATCTTTTAGGGAAGGAAATGGATATTCAATGAAATTGCGGACTTCCAGACCTTCCTGATGAAAAGACCAGAAATCAACAGAAAATTTTATCTTCAAATATGAGACTGAAGAGAAGCTTAAAAATGGTAAATAGGAAAGAAAAAAAGTTATTGAAAAAGAATAAACTCTTTACATACCTTTATGGGAAGATGATACTTATAACACTTTAGAATTATATCATTATTATGGAATTTAGAAGGGGTATACATAGACAGAGGGCGTGGGTATAACTTGAGTTTGATGTGATGATAAAAAATAATTATGGATGAAAAAAGGATTGTACTTGGAGAAGAGTAAAGAAGGAGACAGAAAAGGTTAAATTATTGAAATGGTGCAAAAACCTATTACAGTATAGGGAAAGAAGGGAGGGAGACAAATACTGTTTGAATCTTACTCTCATTGAAATTGGCTCAAAGAAGGAATAATATACACATTCAGTTGGGTATAGAAATTTATCTTACCCTATAGGAAATAGGAGGAGTAAGAGGAAAAATGGGAGGAAGTGGATAAAAGGGAGGGCAGAAGAGAAGGAAGAAAATCTACAGAGAAGAGGAAAGAAAAGGGAGAGGTGCTGATAGAAAAAGGGCAGATTAAGGAAGGTGGTGGTCAGAAGCAAAACACTAGTGAAGAAAGAAAGGGAGAAAGGAAAGAGAAAGGCATAAATGGGGGGGAATAGAATGGAGAGAAAGAAATATTTAGTAATCATAACTGTGGATATGAATGTTATGAACTCTCCCATAAAATGGAAGCAGATAGCAGAGTGGATTAAAAACCAGAATCCTACAATATATTGTTTACAAGAAACACATTTGAAGAAGAGTGATACACACAAAATGAAGGTAAAAGACTGGAGCAGAATATATTGTGATTCAACTGAAGTAAAAAAAAAATCAGGGAGAGCAATCCTTATCTCAGACAAAGCAAAAGCAAAAATAGATCTAATTAAAAGAGATAAGGAAGGAAACTACATCCTGCTAAAAGGTACCATAGACAAGGAAGTAATTCCATTAATAAATATAAATGCACCAAGTTATAAAACATCCAGATTCTTAGGGGAGAAGTTAGGTAAGTTACAGGAAGAAACAGACAGCAAATCTATACTAGTGTAGAACCTCAACCTCCCTGTCTCAAAACTAGATAAATCTAACCACAAAATAAACAACAACAACAACAAAAAGAAGTTAAGGAAATGAATAAAATCTTAGAAAAGTCAGAAATGGTAGACCACTGGAGGAAACTGTATAGAAAGGAATATACCTTTGTCTCCCCATTACATGTCAACTACACAAAAACTAACCATGTATTACCAATGCAAAAAGGCAGAAATATGAAATGCATCTTTTTCAGATCATTGAGTAATGAATATTACATATAATAAAGAGTCATGGAAAGTTAAACAAAAAATAATTGGAAACTACATAATTTAATGCTTAAAAGTGAGTGGGTCAAACAACAAATCAATAACTTTGTCCAAGAGAATGACAATAACAAGACAACTTACCGAAACATTGAATGCTGCCAAAGTGGTTCTTAGGGGAAATTTTATATCTCTGAATACTTACATGAATAAAATAGAAAAGAGGAGATCAATGAATTGGGCATACAACTAAAAAACATAGAAAAAGAACAAATTAAAAATCCCTAATTAAATACCAAATAGAAATTCTGAAAGCCAAAGGAGAAAATAATAAAATTAAAATTGGGAAATTTATTGAACTAATAAATAAACCTAAGAGCTAGTTTTATTTTTTTAAAAACCAATAAAATAAACAAATCGTTGGTTAATTTAATTTAAAAAGGAAATAAGAGAACCAAATTACCAGTATCAAAAATCAAAAAGGTGAATTCACCACCAAGGAAGGGGAAATTAAAACAATACTTAGGAGCTATTTTAGCCAACTATATGCCAATAAATCTGATAATCTTTGTGAAATGGATGAATATTTACAAAATATAAACTGTCTAGATTAACAGAAGAGGAAATAGCATAGTTAAACAACTCCCATTTCAGAAAAAAAAAATGAACAAATCATCAATGAACTCTCCAAAGAAAAATCTCCAAGGCTAGATGGATTTACAAATGAGTTCTATCAACATTTAAAGAACAATTAATTCCAATACTATGTAAACTATTTTGAAAAATAGGTGGAGTCCTACCAAATTCTTTTTCTGATACAAATATAGTGCTGATACCAGAACTGGAAAGAGATAAAGAAGATTATAGATCAGTCTCCCTGATGTATATATAGGTTGAAAAAATTTAAGTAAAATATTAGCAAAGAGATTACAGCAACTTACCATGAGTATAAGACACTATGACGAGGTGGAATTTATACCAGGAATGCACGACTTGTTCAATATTAGGAAAGCAATCAGCATAATTGTCCATATCAATAACAAAATTAAGAGAAATCATATATTTATCTCAATAGATGCAGGAAAAGTTTTTGACAAAATATAACACCCATTCCTATTAAAAACACTAGAGAGTATAGGAATAAATGGATTTTTCTTTAAAATGATAAGTAGCATGTATCTAAAACCATCAGCAAGCATTATATGTAATGAGGATAAGTTAGAAGCATTTACAATAAGATCAAGTGTGAAACAAGGATGTTCATTAACTCTACTACTATTCAATATTGTACTATAAATGTTAACTTTAGCTATGATAGAAGAAAAAGAAATTGAGGGAATTAGAACAGCCAATGAAAAAACAAAGCTAGTAATCTTCACAGATAATATGATCGTATACTTAGAGAATCCTAGAAAATAAACTAAAAAAAACTAAATAATTAACAACTTTAGCAAAGTTTCAGGATATAAAATGAACCCACATAAATCATTGACATTTCTATGTATTGCTAACAAAGTCCAACAGCAAAAGTTACAAAGAGAAATTTCATTTAGAATAACTGTAGGCAATACAAAATATTTGGGAGTCTACCTGCCATGAAAAATTCAGGAACGATATGAACACAATTCCAAAACATTTTTCACACAAATAAAGTCATATCTAAATAATTGGAAAAAAATATCAGTTGCTCATGGGTAATATAACAAAATGACAAGTGTACCTAAATTAATTTACTTATTTGTTGTCATAGCAATCAAAGTACCAAAATTTTTTAATGAAACTAGAAAATATAATAACAAAATTAATCTGGAAAAACAAAATATTCAGAATATCAAGGGAATTAATGAAAATAAATGAAAGTGAATGTAACCTACATGTACACAGAGCTAACAGATGTAAAATTGTAATATAATACAGCAATCATCAAAACTACTTGGTACTGGTGAAGAAATAGAGTAGTGAATCAGTGGAATAGGTTAGGTACACAAGACACAGTGGTCAATGATTAAAGTAATATACTTTTTGATAAATACAAAGACTCCAACTTCTGGGATAAGAACTCACTATTTGATGAAAACTGCTGGGAAAACTGAAAAATAGTATGGTGGAAACTAGGCATAGACTAAGATATTGAACTGTATACCAAGATAACATCAAAATGGGTACATGATTTAAACAAAGATTGATACTATAAGCAAATCAGGAGAGCAAGGAATAATTTACCTGTTAGATCTATGGACAATGGAAGAATTTATGACCAAACAGGAGATAGAGAACATTATGAAATGCAAAATGGATAATTTTAATTACATCAAATTAAAAAGATTTTACACAAACCCAATGCAACCAAGATTAAAAGGGAAACAGAAAGCTAGGAAGCAATTTTTAGAGTTAGTGTCTCTGATAAATACTTCATTTCCAAAATACATAGAGAGAACTCAGTCAAATCTAAAAGAACACAAGTCATTCCTCAATTGATAAATGGCCAAAGGATATAAACAGGCAGTTTTCAGATAAAGAAATTAAAGCTATCTATAGTCATATGAAAAATGTTTTAAGTCATTATGGATTTGAAAAATGCAAATTAAAACAGCTCTGAGGTATCACATCACACCTGATTTACTACTATGAAAAAACAGGAAAATAATAAATGTGGGAGAAGATGTGGGAAAATTGGAACACTAATGCATTGTTGGTGGAGTTATGAACTGATCCAACCATTCTGGAGAGCAATTTGGAACTATGCCTGAACAGCTATAAAACGGTGCAGACTCTTTGACCTGGTAATATGACTTCTAGGTCTACATCCCAAAAAAGATCATAAATAAGGTAAAAGGAACCACATATATAAAAACATTTATAGCAGCTCTTTTTCTGGTGGCCAAGAATTGGAAATTGAGGGGATGACCATCAATTAGGGAATGGCTGAACAAGTTGTGGTATATTAATGTAATGGAATACTATTGTTCAATAAATGATTAGCAGGCCTACTTTAGAAAAACCTGGAAAGACTTGCACGAACTGATCCTGAGTTAAGTGAGGAGAACCAGGAAAACATTATATATTCTAACAGCAACATTGTGTGATGACTAACTTTGATAGACTTAGCTCTTCTCAGCAAGGCAATGATCTAAGACAATTCCAAAAGACAAGAGATGGAAAATGCTATCCATATCTAGAGAAAGAACTTTGGAATCCAAATACAGATTGAAGCATATTGTTTTCTCTCTGTATTTTTTTTTCTTTCTTGTGGTTTTTCCCTTTGCTTCTGATTCTTCTTTACAACATGACTAAATGTGGAAATACGTTTATGATTATATATGTATAGTCTGTATCAGATTATGTGCCATCTTGGAGAGGGATGATAAGAGGGAGGGTGAAAAATTTAGAACTCAAAATCTTATGAAAGTGAATTTTGGAAAAGAAAAATAAATAAATAAATAAAAACAACAGAATGATCTTGAACACATCACTTAATCGCTTTTTGTTTCAGTTTCCTCACCTGTAAAATGGGAGGATTGGACTTAATAGTTACTGAAGTCCATTTGATCTATATCTTATTATACTTCCCTAGAACATTAAGCCAAAATTTTATTTCCACAAAATAGGAGACTAAATCATTGGCCTACAATAGGTAAATAACTTATCTATCAAAATGCAATCCACCTAAGTTTTAAGAAGGAAACCAGGTGAAATTGTGTAAACTAATATTTCTTGTGTTTATATCTGTCAAGGTGGTATGATCCTTGAAAAATGGGAGGATCCTGGAACATTTATGAAATGTAGTCTCTACTCATAAAGGCAGAATCTATTTTTTTTAATAAAACAAGTTCATAACTGATGATTGATGGCATTGTGTGTGTATTCCACTTTTAAATTTTGTAAAGCATTGCCCTAACACCTTTATGTGGTAGATTGTGCAAGCAATATTATTCCCATTTTACTGATGACCAATTAGAGGATGTTTCTTTAGGTGATTTGCCCAAGTTCACACAGCCAGAAAATGTCAGACGGAATTTAAACCCAGATTTCACTCATTACAGGATCACAAATTTAGAGTTGAAAGAGATTATAGAAGCCCTTGAGTAAAACCCCTCTCATTATATAGATGTGGAAACTGAGCCACAGAGCACTTAAGTGGCTTTCATAAGATTGCAAACTCAGTATGTCTCTGTGATAGGATTTCAACTCAGGTCTTCCTGTCTCCAAATCCAGTACCCTATATACCTTTTGCCACTTAGCTGATTAGACTTGAACTCTAGTATTCTGTCTACTATAATATGCTATTTTCCTAATGAATCTATTAGGTTTTTTTGAAGGGAGAAAGGAAAGAAGATGGAAATTACTTTGACTTTCAAAAATCTTTTCACAAGATTTCATACTGAAGGGAATGAGGAGATGCTTTATTCATAGATGGGAATGAGCTTTACAAGGTAACATAGGGAAGGGATAAATTGACATATCTTTTTCCCCCTTTTAAATGGATTCCAATCTGAACAGACAAAAGTTGAGAGAAGACTCAAGCAAAATTTTTTAAATGATGAATAGAGTGGATAAAAGAACTAGAGTATATTCTTTGAAACTTGAAAGAAGTTTAAGGTTTAACTCTTACTACCTGAGTAACCATGGGCTAGTCATGTCACTGCTTTGAGTCTTAGATTTATCATCTGTAAAATGAAGGGGTTGGCCCAGATGACCTCTTAACATCCTTACCAGCTCTATGATCCTGGGATGAAAGTCTATTTCACCTATGCTCAGATGTTTAAATGGACTAGGATCCATAAACTCCTTCTCTGTAGTCATACAGGTTCCACCTTCATTGGTTCTAGATTCTCATGGCCTAGATTATTGCAACAAGCTCCTAATGGGACTCTCTTCCTCAACTCTTCCTATTCCAGCCTATCCTTCACACTGCAGTTAAAGTGATTTTCCTTAATTGTAGATTTGACTATACCACTGTAATAGTAATGAAATTTGACGATCCCTTTGTATTGCCACGCTAACAGGTACTTAGCACTTAGTTTCAAATTAAACCTCTATAAAGAAACAGAAGGTATGGACCCCTGTTGCTGATGTAACAGGAAGGGGCTGAACAGGGAGGAGCTAATACCATATATAAGGAAAAGCCCCAGCTGGGAGAATCAGAACATCTTGGGGCCAGCATCAGGCAGAGCAGCTAATGCCAGAGAGAGAGAACTTCTCTCAGCAAACATCGGAAGGCTGGGCTGCTACTAAGTGATTTGGATTTTGAGAAATGGAAGCAAGCAATTTTTATTTTGAGAACAGGAGAAAGTGCTTTTGATTTTGAGAATGGGAGAAAGCCAGCTGGAGCTGCCAGAGGAAGCATGACTGTTGTGTTGGTACTTTGTTTGTGGCTTTGTTAAGCTTTGTCTTCCCAGGAACAGAAATAGTGAAGGACTTGAGGTGGAAAGGACACTGAGCTTCAATATGGAACTGGTACTGCATGGAGAGCTGTACAAGGAACTGGGAGCTGTCTGCTTTTGATCCCAGGTGACAATTTGGTGGATTTGGGCAGGAGCTGGGACCATGGAAGAGGAACCATGGAAATTGAGAGAATGCCTCAAGTCAAGATAAAAAGACCTCTCCATGGTTACTGAGCAGTGACTGATGAAACGGTAACTTACTTGTGACCTAGGGATGGATGGCCTTTATATTTTCCACTACCCCTTAAGTAGGTACTGAGTAGTGACTGATGATGTTGTATTGTAATTTGATTGCACCCCATGAGTGGAGGACTTTGACCTCTGTACTTTGATGATTGAATTAAGGATTTGCTAATTGAATATACTTTGTTTAAAATTATGTGACCACTCAGGTGAAAACTAGGTGGCCACTTTGGTGTTAAGTTGTTGAGTTGTGACATGGTGAATGCTGTATTTTGAATTTCTGTGAATGTTTTGCTCTGATTTGTTACTGAATAAATAGAGAGTTCACAATACTGTGTAATCAGAAACTTGAAAAGCTATTCCCAGCAGCAGTCCTCTGGAAAGCTGTTTGTGCATGGCTTTACAACCACTCCCTTATTCAATCAATTCTAGTGATTTCCTAGCCTCTCTAGGACAGGGTTCTTAACCTATTATGTGTCATGGATCCCTTTGAAGTTTTGGTGAAACCTAAGGACTCCTTCTTAGAATGATGTTTTTAAATACATAAAATTCATAGACTTACAAAGGAAATCAACTCTACTAAAATATAGTTACCAATGTATAAATTTAATATGAACATTATGGTACATTTACAATTCTTTTTTAGTTAAATTTCATTTTTATTTTTAGTTTACATCATTCATTTCCACAAGAATTTGAGTTACAAATTTTCTCCCCATTTTTCCCTACCCACTACCCCAAAACAGCAATCCCACTGAATATCCCCTACCCTAATCTTCTCTCTCCTATATCCTCCCCCATATGCCCTCTGACTTTCCAGTAGGACATGGTGGATCTCTACACCACAGAGCCTGTATATCTTATTTCCCAATTGCATGTAAAATAATAATAATAATAATAATATTTAAACATTTGATTTTAAAACTTTGAATTCCAGATTCTTTCTCTTCCTTCCTCATCACCCACCCTTACTTGGAAGATAAGCAATTCAATATAGGTTGTACATGTGTAGCTATGCAAAACATTTCCATAGTGGATATATTATGAAAGACTGACCATATTTCCCTCCATCCTATCCCACCCCCACCTGTTCTATTTTCTGCTTCGATTCTGTCCCTTTTCAAAAGTGTGAGCTTCCAACTTCCCTCCTCCCAACCTTCCCTCTCTTCCATCATACTCCCTGTCATTCCCTTCCCCCCTACTCTCCTGTAGAGTGAGATACCCTATTTAGTGCATATATCATTTCCTCCCTAAGCCAAATTCAATGAGATTAAGGTTGACTCATTCCCTTTTGCCTTCCTGTTCTTCCCCTCTATTGTCACAGTTTTTATTTGCCTCTTCTGTATGAAATAATTTTCCCCATTCTGTCTCTCCCCATCTGTTCTCATTATATTCCTCTCTCACCTCTCAATTTTACCTTTTAAGTATCATACCTTCCTATTCAATTGATCTTGTGCCCTCTGTCTATGTGTACCTATACACATATATACACATACTCACATATGTATTCATACACCCATATACCTCCAATATAGACATATATATGTATGTATGCACACATATATTTATGTATATATATACATATATGTATGTACATTTCTATTTCTATTCCCTTCAAATATTCTTATGCTGATAAAAGATTCATAAGTTACAATTATCATTTTTCCATGTAGGAATGTAAATAGTTCAACTTTGATAAGTCCCTTATAATTTCTTTTCCCTGTTTACCTTCTCATACTTCTCTTATTTCTTGCATCTGAATGTCGAATTTTCTATTCAACTGCTTTTTTCATCATGAATGCTTGAAAGTCCTCTATTCCATTCAATAACCATATTTTCCCCTGAAAGATGATATTCAGTTTTGCTGGGTAGGTGATTCTTGGTTTTAATACCAGCTCCTTTGACCTCCAGAATATCATATTCCAAGCCCTGTGATCCCTCAGTGTAGAAAATGCCAGATCCTGTGTTATCCTGATTGTCTTTCCACAATATTCAAATTGTTTCTTCCTGGCTGCTTGTAATGTTTTCTCCTTGATTTGAGAACTCTGGAACCTGGCTATAATATTCCTAGGAGTTTTCTTTTCAGGATCTTTTTCAAGAGGTGATCGGTAGATTCTTTCAATCTCTATTTTGCCCTCTGGATATAAAGTATCAGGGCAATTTTCCTTAAGAATTTCTTGAAGGATGATTTCTTGGTTCTTTTTTTGATCATGGCTTTCAGGTAGTCCAATAATTTTTAAATTATCTCTCCTGGACCTATTTTCCAGGTCAGTGGTTTTTCCCATGAGATATTTCACATTGCCTTCTATTCTTTCATTTGTTTGGATCTGTTTAATAGTATCTTGATTTCTCATAAAATCACTTGCTTCCATTTGCTCCAATCCAATTCTGAAGGAATGATTCTCTTCAGTGAGCTTTTGAGATTATTTTTCTATCTGGCAAATTCAGCTTTTTAAGGCATTCTTCTCCTCATTGCCTTTTTGAGCCTCCTTTGCCATTTGAGTTAATGTATTTTTTAAGGTGTTATGTTCTTCAGTCAGTTTATTGACTCTCATTTCATAATTTTCTTGCATCATTCTCATTTCTCTTCCCAATTTTTCCCTCCACTTCTCTTATTTGGTTTTCAAAATCCTTCTTAAGCTCCTCTATGGCCTGTAACCAACTCATATTTTTCTTGGAAGCTTCTGGTGCAGGAGTTCTGACTTTGCTTTCTTCCTCCTGTTCCATGCTTTGATCCTTTTTGCCCCCCAAACAGGAGTGTAAAGTTGGATTGCTGTGCTTGTTTTTCTTCCTTTGCTTGTTCATGTTGCCACTCAATTACTTGACTTTTGAGCTTTTTGCCACAGTAGAACTCTGCTACCAGAGCAGGGAGCTCTGTAGCAAATACTGTGTTTTCTCAGCTGCTGTAGCTATTAGTTGGCTTCCCTCTCTGCAGGCTCCACATGTTCTGGCAAACTGGTCATGCATCCCAGGACCTCTACTGTAGACAGTGTTCCATATCTAAGCAGGTTAAAGCAAAAGCAATTACCCCTCATACTGGTTGCTTGGTCCCCCTACAAGTTGCAGGCCAGGAGCTCTGAAGCAGGCATGGGGAGGCAGTGTGGAGCCTCAGCTGCTTTTCACCCCAGGGGCAAAGTCTGGACCACACTCCCAAACTCCTTGTTCCCACAAAGTCTACACTGACCTCTCACTTTGTCTTTGGCATCTATCGGTTGATAAATCTGGATACTGCCACAGCTGCTGGTCATCCAATGTCCCTCCAGCCAGGGGCTGATTGTGCCTGCCCTGAGGCTAAAACCTAGGGCTCACGCAGGGCTGGGCTCTGCTTCTAGTGTGCTGTGATCTTCCCTTCCTGCTGGCTTGTGGGACTGTCTTCAGTGGGAGGTTAACCTCTCTCTATCATTTTATGGGTTCTGTAGCTCCAAAGTTTGTTTAGAGTCATTTTTTACATGAATTGGAGGAGGTGGAAGCAGAAGCCCTGTGGAAGTCCTTTTTCTCCTCTGCCATCTTGTCTCTGCCCCTCTACAATTCTTTTTTTTTTAACTCCACAGGCTTTAAATTAAGAAACCCTACTCTAACACAAAGTATAAATTCCTGTGCTTGGCTTTCAAAGCCCTCTATAACCTGGTACATACCTATGTTTCAAGCCTTATTGGCCATTTTTCTACATCTTGCACACTGATGTTCAGTTAAGCCATCCTTCTCATGAATCGTCTTACTGAGTTCTCCATCTCCCATCTCTGTGCCTTTGACCTGACTCTACCCCATTCCTGGAACTCATCTTTATAATTCCCGCCTCATAGAATCCCTCTCTCCCTTTAATATTCAATTCAAGCATCACTTTCTACATTATCTCTGATAGTCCCAACTACTGACTCCACTACCACCACCAACTGCCCCATATTTGACTTTGTATTTATTTGTATTTTCCTCTTTACATTTATTCAGCAAATATTTATATATGTACTTTTCCCTGAAATTATAATGGAATTTCTATGAGAGTCAGTGCTATTTGATTTGCACAGTATCTGGCACAGAGTAGGTATATAAATATTTGCAGCTAGGTGGCACAATGCATAGTATGCTGGGCCTCGAGTCAGGGAAGTTTTTCTTCCTACATTTAAATCTGAACTCAGACACTAGCTGTGTGACTCTGGGCAAGTCACTTAACCCCGTTTGCCTCAGTCACCTCATCTATAAAATAAGCTGGAGAAGGAAATTGCAAACAAATCTAGTTTATCTTCCAAGAAAAGGTGAAATTGGTCACAGTCAGACATGACTGAATACAGCTGAATGACAACAAAAAGTATATAAATGCTTCTTGATTGATTGTGAACCTCTCAATGTAGGTATCCTCTCTAACAACAAAAAATTCAAGCTACCTCTTTGATTTTTGTCCCTTTCCTCACATAAGTCTTTCATAAGGGCTCTATGTAACTTGCTGGAGTCCTTCCTTGAAATGTTATATTTTGGGGTTATCAGGTTAACCCTTGAGCTAAACATCATTCTTGCAACATTACTAATCCACCTTTTTTAGTATCTTTAATGATACCTACTTATACCTACCATGAATTTCTCCTTTATAGTTAGGTACCCATAATTATGATTCTTTAGTTTCCATAGAGTTTTATGAGTTTTCATCCATATATCATCAACAGAAATACACACACACATACATATATATTCAACTATATATCATCAATTGGGTCTCAAAAGATGAGTTTTTTCTCTCATGGATCAAGAGCATGAAATCATTGAAGTGTTACATATTTTATTTTTTAACCCAATAAATTTTTACTGAGTAAATACATGGATGAATGGATAGAATACCCTCCACACTATTTTTTTAAGGTTGCACCTGTGTTTTCTTTTTTTCTTCTGAACTGAAGAAATAAAACGAGCATTTCCACGACAAAATAAAGTAGAAAAAAAGGAGTACTGCACATGAAACTGAAAATATGCTATTATGTACAACTTGTTTTTCCTTTTAAATTTATAATAATGTTATCAAGTAACTTTCTTTTTCTTCCCTCCCTCCCCCAGAGATGACTATCATTAGACATAAATATGTTTATGTATGTTAAACCATTCCCTACTTCCATTAATCATTTCTTCCTCTAAATGCAGGTAGCATCTTCCTTCACAGAGCCTTTGTAGTTAATTTCAGTATTTATAACAGTCAAATTGACTTGGTCATCCAAAGTTCTTCTTTTTTTTTTTCCTTTTTGGAGGGGAGAAGGCAGAGCAATTTGTGTTAAGTGACTTGCTGAAGGTCACACAGCTAGTAAGTGTTAAGGGTCTGAGGCCAGATTTGAACTCAGGTCTTCCTGACTCCGGGGCCGGTGCTCTATTCACTGCAACACCGAGCCACCCCTCAAAGGTATTCTTAAAACAATATTGTTTTTACTGCATACAATGTTCTCTTTGTTCTGCTTGTTTCACTCTTCATTATTTCATGCAAATCTTTCCATATTTTTACAAACTCATTGAGTTCATAATTTCTTATAGCACAATAGTGTTCCATCATGATCACATACTACAATGCATTCAACCACTCTCCAACTGACAAGCATCCCCACAATTTCCAGTTATTTGCCACCGCAAAGAGGCCTTTTATAAATATTTCAGAACACATAGATTCTTTTCCTTTTTTTCTAATCATCTTGGGAAACAAACCTAATTGTGGGATAGCCAGGTCAAAGGGTACAGGTAGTTTTATAACTCTTTGGACATATTTCCAATTGCTCTCCAAAATGGTTGGATTAGTTCATAGTTCCACCAACAATAAATTAATATGCTTATTTTTTTTCACATCCCCTCCAACATTTATCTCTCTCCCCTTTTATCATTTTAGCTGATCAGGTTTAAAATAATATCTCAAGTTTGCTTTAATTTGCCTTTCTCTAAGAAATAATGGTTTATAAAGCATGTTTTCATATGACTATAAGTTGTTTTAATTTCTTCATCAGAAAACTCCCTGTTCATATCTTTGGACCTCTTTTCAGTTGTGGAATTTTCCATATTTACAGTGGATAGTAAACACATGGAACCCATCACCCCCAGAAGAAATACAGATTGAAAATATGAATAAGACATATTTAGATAGCCTCATGGATGTGCTAGTCATCACTAAGAGATGGTTCTTTCTTGTGAATCTAATGCTACCAGCATTAGCTGAAGTCAACTCAAGGGAAGTGAGAAAGGAATTGGGCTCATGCACTTGGACATAAAACAAATATGCGCATGTAGCATGCCAAGTATAGCATATTGCCTAGAATCCTTTACTAATCCCTTAACACAACCTATTATTATAGCTAGTACTGTTAGCCTTCCACCTAACCTAGGCTACATTAGGGGAAGCAGCATGGCTCAGTGGAAATAACCATGATTTTAACTTCAGAAGACATGTATTTGGATTTTTAATCTTTTCCTTATATTTGGCAAATTGTCATCCCTCAGTTTCCTCATATATAAAATAGAGTTTGGACTAGATGACCTCTAATTTCTTTTCCATATCTAAATATTATGTTGTTTTTCATCTGGTCCTCAAACTATATTGATCCTGATAATAATTTGTGGTTTTGTTCTGGATACCACCTTCTGTCTCTGGCTCCCTGGAATACCAGTCCACATATTCAATAACCTTACAGCCCTATGCCCCTTACCCAGAACTTCAGTCACAGATTTAGAAATAGAAGGGAGCATAGACATTATTTAGACTGATCCTGTCATTTGATAGAGGAAGCATAAGAGAGGTGACATAACTTACATAAAATCATGAATCAGAAGTGGGATTTGAACTCAGATCTTTTGACTCCAAAACCAGTGTTATTTCTATTGTACCATGCTCCCTCCTTTGGTTCCCTGAGCAAGGTACCTACCTAAGGTGCATTATCACAGCTCCCCAACTCAGAAAGCTTAACTCAACAAATATTGTGTTAAATTCAGTCTATAGTTATACATGAATTAGGAGCAATTAAGGTTATTGAATCTATCACTACACTTTTGTCATCATCTATAAAGCTAAGCACGAGAAGCTTTCCAGAGGACTGTTGCGGTGAATAGCTTTCAAGGTTCTGATTACATAGTATAGTGAACTCTCTATTCAATAACAAATCAGAGCAAAACATTCACAGAAAATCAAGGTACAGCATTCACAATGTCACAACTTATCACAGAAAATCAAAATACAGCATTCACCAAGTCACAACTCAACAACTTATCACTAAAATGGCCACATTGTTTTCATCAAAGTGGTCACATAGTTTTCAACAAAGTACAATCATTTAGTAACTCAATCATTTACTAACTCAGTCATTCAATCATCCTTGAGGAGGCCTCCACAAGGATCACAAAGTACAAAAGTCAAAGTTCTCCACCCATGGGGTACAATTAAGTTACAACTTCAACAGTCACTACTTAGTACACTCTTAAGGGGTAGTGGAAAATACAAAAGCCATCCACCCCTAGGTCACAAGTAAATTACAATTTCATCAGTCACTATTTAGTATTCTATTTCAGCAGCCATTCTCAGACAATTCCATCAGTCACTACTCAGTACCCATGGAGAGGTCTTTTCATCTTGACTCAGGGCAGGCTTTCAGCTTCCATGGCTCCTCTTCCATGGTCCCAGCTCCTGCCTGAATCTAACCAACCGTCACCTGAGTTCAAAGGCAAACAGCTTCCAGCTCCTTGTCCAGCTCTCCATGCAGTTCCTGCTCCACATTAATGCTCACAGTGTCCAACCCATCTCAAATTCTTCACAGTCTCTGTTACTGGGAACACAAGGCTTAACAAAGCCACAAGAAAATTCATATACATTAACAAAGTCACAACAACATTTGTACAAAGTACTGGCACCACAGTCATGCTTCCTCAGTCTTTGGCAGCTCTGGCTAGCTCTCAGAAATCCCCAGCAGCAACAGCTAGCCCTCCAAAATCCTCAGCACCATAACTTCCATTCTCAAAAATCAAAATCACTTTATCCAGCCTCTATGTGGCTTGCTCCAAGAAATTCTGTCTCAGTTCTCAATTCTCATTCCTCTTCTCAGTTCTTCTTAATTCTCAGTTAAATCTTCAGTCCAGCAGCAGCTGCCCTGCTTCCATGATGCTTATCCCAAGAATTTCTGACTGTCCAGCTTGTGCTTTTCCTCAAATACACTATAGCTCCTCCCTTTTCAGCCCCTTCCTATTATGTCAGCAACAGGGAATCTTCTAAAGAAACCTTCTGTTTCTTTAACAGAGGCCTAATTTGAAACTAGGTGCTAAGTACCTCTTAGCTTGGCAATACAAAGGGTTCATCAAATTTCATTACTATTACACTATCATCACTAAGAGTATCATATTCTTCAGAGAAAATCCCTTTTTACCACTATTAGCATAGCACACTAGATGAACACATTAGATGAACCAAAGTCTTCTCTACAATCACATATATTTTGTTTACAGTACACAGAGTGTCTATGTCTAGTATGGGTCCTCCTTCCTTCCACATAGACCACAATTCCTCTACCATTTAAGAAAAAACCTTCAAGAGCTATTGTAGCCAAACCATTCTTTACCCTCTAGTTAACTTGCTGATTATCTCACAGAACTTGGCTGGAGTGGTTCAGGTAATTTTATTAAATATTTGTCTAATTAACTGGTACTCTATATGAAAGGCAGACTGTGTGTCACCAAGACCCACGTTCAAAACCTTTCTAGCTTGGTGGGATCTTTCAGTGTTTGATCTTTGCTGGCATAAACATTGAAAACCCAGACTTGAATATGGAACACTGTATGGAATGTCAGATTTTTTTTATTAGTTTATTAGTTTTGCTGATTATTTTCCCCCTCTGTTTTCTACTTTGTTATGAGGAATGGCTCAATAAGAATGGGGAGGGAGATAGACTTGGAAGTAATGTAATGTAAAAACAAAAAAAAATCAATAATTTTTAAAAAGAAATACTAAGGTTTGCCTCCTGAGGCAATGGAGGTAGATGTAAATGGAGGACTTTAATGCTAGCAATATACTCAATTGCAGCTTGTTCCACATTATTATTTAGATCTTTAGTGGAATGGAGGTAGACACATTGTTCAAACTTTAATAATGAAAAAATGGAAGGGCAAAATGTTAGTATTTTTATGGGTCCAAGTTTCAAAGCTCTGACTCTGTGGGAAGTTTCCCTTTGAACCACCCAGGTTGTAAATTTACTTACTGAAGGAATGAATTATAATTAGAATGGAGAAAGAGTAGGTTTATGAATTGAAACTGAGCATTTTAATCTTCTATGAGTGGGAATTTGTTATAGGTTATTTGACCAATTATATACACACTACTTTCTTTGCAAATAGCCATTGTAATTGCACCATCAGGAACAGTAGCCTCAAAGCACAAGGGCAAACCATGCAGGCTATTAGTCCAGATGTAGTGACAGACCCCAATGGCTGCTCACTGCAGAAATCCAAATGAAAGAGACTGAAATCCTTTGGCAAACTCATCATAAATGAAAAGCCAATTTAAATACTGGATTAAGCCTGATGAATCATTTGGCACTAGGTATTATCTCCTTCTGAACGTATCACTTATAGACTAAGGTGAAATAAGAGGTGAATGACAGGTCTCAAGAAAATTAGGTCCTTCTTCTCAATGTTATGATGAAATTGTTTTGGATTTCTGTGTCTAAAGTGGAAAAAATAATGCAGCAAGTCAGATTGTTGTTTTTTTTATTTTTTTACATGAATGTATTTCTTCCCACTGAAGTGACTTTGGAAGGTCTTAAATGTTATCAACAATGGATTTCAAGGAAATGTGGTGGGGGCAGAGGAGGGGAGATGGGCTTTAAAAGATTCTGAAGATTTTAAACATTGTCTCTGGAGACAACAGGGATATTCTTCCCAGTTCTTATAGTGAATCTCATTAAACATAGTAATAGAAGTGATATAAATGATTTTCATTTAACCAAAGATTTATTACTAGAAATAGTAACAGACTGGTAACATATAGAGAGTGAAGGATCACTAGATAACAGCCCCTTTGCTCCACTGATATCCATACAATGTAAAGAGAATGTAAGGAAACCCCTAACATGGTGGTTCAACTCCTGGGATAAAGCTGTAAGAGGACATTGATGAGAGACTCAGTAGACTGGATTTGGTAGTTAAGTGGTGTTGTGGTTTTTTTGGGGAAAAACAATGAGTTCAATTTGGGAAGTGCTGAGTTCAAGATGTCTCCCATACACCCAGTTTAAAAATTCTAGTAGTCAACTGGTGGTTCAGAAGTGAAACTCAGGAGAGAGATTGGTGCTGCATATGAAGAACTGGGAGTCGTCTGCATGAAGATCATAGTTAAAACCCATGGGAAGGGAGGAATTTAACAAGTTGACTGAACAAGTGTCCCAGGACTGAAACTTGGGGAATACTCATAGCTGGGGTCTGTGGTATAGATGATGGGCCAGAAAAGGAAACTGAGGAGTGGTTAGATGAGTAGGGGGTAAACCAATAGGGTACAGTGTCATGGAAACCCAGAGAAGAGACTGGTAACAATGTTCCATGAAGCACATAAATTGAAGATGCTTATGCAGTACATGTTGCTTTCTCTGATGGAATGTAAGTTCATTGAGACCAGGGATTACTATCATCATTTAAAATATATATATTTCCACAGAACCTAGTAAAATACCTGGCTCGTGGTAGGTACTTAAAAAATAATTATTTATTTCTCTCTGAAGGACATTGGGTTAGGAATAAAGCATACAGACATAGTCCCTGTATTCAAGGGGCTTATGATTTAGCTGGGGAGACAGAAATCATTTATAACATTTCTTTTCTTTCTCTGATGATAAAACATTGACTTCATCAGTGTAAGCAGTTCTTTGTAAGGAATTCTCCTCTAGATTGGTAACTTAAAATCTTAGAGATTTGCCTGGAGTCCTGATTGTTTAAACAAGTCCTGTATGATTCCAGAGTCAGTGTAGAAGGTGGGATTTGAACTTGTGTCTTACGGACTCTGAAGTCAGCTCTCTAGCCATTAAGCCAGGATGACTTTTATGTCCATAACAATACAGAATAGCAAATTTTTCCAAGGCATAGAGTATGTGTTTTGGACAAACCATAAACGCTATAGATAACAAAAAGCTAAACCAGTTTTGTCTTCCCACAAGCATCTGCCCAAACTGCCAGAAATTTCAGAAGCTGCTATTGAAAACTGCATTTCCCAGACCCTCTACATGGGAGAGAAGTTAGGCTACTGCCACTGAAATGATTAAACTGTGCTTGTTTCTCCTCAGGATACTTCATTGCTAATTATGTGTGGTAAGGTGGACTTGGAATAATTGGCCACTGAAATGCACAGATCACACAAACACCTCTCTCTAGCAATGGCAGTCAGCCTGACCCAACCAACCTTGTTTCTAGAGGAGCTAGCAAGAAGACACGTGATCTGGGTTGAAGATCATTTTCTTTGCTTTGTGTAAGAAAGGCTAATGAGAAATATAGAATCAAGAAGTAAAGAGCCAGGAGAAGGAGGAGGAAGAGTGAAGGGACAAAAAGAATACATAGTTAAGAAATTTCTGGAACACAAATTTCTTTTATTGAAAAATCTGGCTGATAGTGCAAGACACTGAGGCATGGGTGAAGAGGAAGGGCAAATACTTTTTTACTTAGAAAAAAAACTGGAGGTAATGACAACTGGCTATACATACCATTTGTCTTTCATCCTAACCTATAATTTCATGGGCATGGAGAGTTTCAGCTGGGGAAACATCAATGCATTTTTCATTGCTGAGAACTCAATGAGTGTAACAATCAGCAGTTTAGAGACTCAGACAGTTGCCAGGGACCCCTGAAGGAGTCAGTGACTTATGCAAGGTCACATAGCCAGCAGGTATAAAGAGAGGTCTTGGACACAGGTCATCTTGACCCTGCAGCTGAATCTCCATCTATTATGACATGCTTCCGCTCCATATAGAACATAGAAACTTAGAATAGAGGATAAGGAGAGCAGTACGGCCTGGACCTATATAAGGAATTCTGGTATGGAAAGGTCTTCTACCAATTCAGGTCTCTGCAATGTAGAGTCTTAGCAAGTTGCCTGGAGCTCTGAGAAGTTGTGACTTGTCTAGTTATTTGTCAGAATTGAGACTTTTGAACCCAGCTTCTTCCTAGCTTCAAAGCTAGATCCCTATCCAGTATATCTTTAAAAGAGAGGATGTTGCCTAATGAAGGAAAATCACCCTCTTGGGTCCTTTATGAAGATTTAAAGTGACCCTTGACCCTGAATTTGGTTATGTGATGCTGTTAAGATTGAAAACCACTGGAGAAGCAGATGGACAATCAATGCAGACACCTCATCCCCATAACTCAGAGAGCCAGACACATATAAATAAGACAGATGTGACTGAAAGGTTAAATTGCACCCTCCCTGGGAAATGATAGTGATAGCAAATTCCCCAGAAGAACAGCCAGACTTGAGAAAACTCTGGAACATTCAAAGTGTGAGGGGGACTAACAGGATTTATATGTACTGATAGGAACAGGCCAATCAGGATCCAGGGATAACACCACATTCAATCAAGGGAAATTAAATTCTAACAGGATTAAAGGAGTCAGCAGCTAATACATATGAGCAAAATACTCCCCAAGCAAGCATGCACACTGAAACCCTATCATCTGCTGGAGAAACTACTAAGGACATGACACAATGCATTAAGGAAGGAGGGTGCCTCAAATAGAAGCTGAAATTTTAGCTTTTCTTTCTGCTATGGCAAACACAGATTAGGTCTGAATCTTCTGAGATTTATTGTCCTGTCTTCTTGCAATGAATGTAAAAAGGTACATTAATAGAACACCAGGACTCCCACCTAAATAAACCCAAATTCTATATTGAGCCTGTGCTATGAATATGAAAAATAAAATATAAAATGAGAAAGAAAACCCTGAGAAAGGCAAGGAAGTCCTGAATAAGTGGTTATGTCTTAACCCAGACCATCAAGTTCTTCCCTGAGTAATAGGGCTATCCCCATCAGACTTTCTTTGTACCACTTTTTTGTAATCTTCTGAGAATTCAAATGAGATCCTCACAGGTTATGCAAATAAGAGATCAACAGTATCCACACTGAAGTTGCTAGGGCCCTGACCTTTACTGAAAGCTGTCCATATTCCAAAGAAGGAGGCCAGAGTTTGTTTGTGGGCATTGTTACGTCATTATCTGCTTCCTCCAGAGTTCTGAGCTAGACAAAGGACCTTTCTTCTTCCAGGGAATGTTCTTTGTCCTGTGTTAGGGAACCTGGGGCCCAACACAAGTAATTAAAAACCCCAACCATTCAAACAAGGTGACAGAGATTTAGTAAAGGGCCCAGGATAAAGAACAAGGATTCCCTTAGATCACCATGCCTCACCTTCAAATAGTAAGTCTTTACGAAATGTGGTTAATTCTCAACAGAGGACATCAGTTATTATATAGTATCATTACCACTTATTAGTTTCTTTAACCCAATGGTGGTTGAATTGCTGTCTGGTTGCCAAGAATATATGGTTTAGGAAATAGTTTTAGGATATTAGCCTCTGCAATGACAGCTTTGCTTTCCTCATTCCTCCAGCACTTGTCAGAATGCTATAATTTTGACAGGTGATCTGATTTAACACAAAGAAAATCTCCTTTGCCTTCTATTCTGGAAATAGCCCTCCAGGAATCTATAAGATTTTGTCAGGCCAACATCCTTTCTCAGATCTCTACCATCTCTCTACAAGGATAATAGTGCAGAAGCTACAATAGAACTCCCCAAATGAACCTTTGACAACCTTGGATTCTGATTGGATTAAGTCCTTCCACTCATTTACCACAAATTCAACTCAGGAATTAATATCTGTGGTGTTTAACAATCCAATGTCCCACAAATAGCTCTAGGAAACTGCCAACTGACATATGCCTGGATGCTATACACTTTTCATGGGTACAAACACATGCACATACACATGTGTACATACACACCCACAACACACACACACACACACAAACACAGACATACACTTCTAGAAACCATTCCCAATTCAGAATTACCATAGCACCTTGTATGGCTCTTATTACACCTACATACACTCATTTGTACCACAATTATTTGTACCTTTGTTTATCTTTCCTACAACTTGGTTCAGAGCTAGTGGGATGGGGTGGTAAGAATGTGGATAAGGAAACAGCAGAGATCTGAGCTTAATTCCAGGCTCTGATGCTTACTATCTGATTGACTGGGCAGGCTATTTAGACTCTCTGAGTCTCAGTTTCCTCTTTTGTAAAGTAGGATCAATCCTTGTACTACTTACTTCATAGAGCTATTGTGAGGAATGTTCTCCATGAACCTTGAAGCCTTGCATAAATGTGCATGATTATCACTGTGCTACAAATCTCTTGAGGACCAGAGCCCTAGCTTGTTCTGTGCATCTTCTGCAGCCCTAGCATGGGACTTTATTTGTAGTAAGTGTTAAGTAAGTACCAGTGGCTAAATGAGTGAATGGGTCCTCTCACTGAATGAAGAGATTCACTCTTTCTAAAGGGTCTTCAGGTAATCTTTCTTACATTCACCCTAGAATGGCTCCAGAGGTCCTTTCGGTAAACAGAGAAGAGCTCACTTATTCATTTTCATTCATTCAATAAATATTTATCAACATCTACTATGAGCAAGTGTAATGTAATACCAAGCAAAGGCAATTTCCCAGGTTCAAAATACCAGCATAGGTGCTCTCCATTTTATTCAGTGACCAACCAAGAACAGAGAAGGTCAAAACATGACATCATTCCAAATACAGCATTTACTAAATGTGATTAAATAATCTCCAAGTACTACCCCACCCCAGGACCTTCCAATCATTCAATCAATTACAAAGTCCCTGTTCTAAATACTTCTTCACCCCTAGGCTATACCTTCATTTGGTCCACCACAAAACCCCTCTTCTCAAATGGAGATTAGTTTCCAAACATAGGTAAAGTACCTTCATTTGTCAATCACAGAGCACAATAAGGTCAAAAGTTCCCCACCCCTGGATCACAATTGAATCTACCCCAGAGTTACATCAAGTTTAAACACAGCACTTAATACCCAAATGGAGGTCTTTTCTTCATCTTGACATTAGGCAAGTTCTCAGCAATCTTAGTTCCTGGGGAGACAAGGCTTAGCAAGGCCATAAGATACATTGCCAGTCCCTTCATGAATTTATCCTCTGTCTGTAGAACAGTCCTAGAACCCCTGAACACATTAGCAAAGCCCTCTCCCAGGATTTCTGTAAACATACAACAAGAAAATCCTTCTTCAGGGCTTCTGAACCAACAGAAAGGCTCGAGACCCCTGCAACAACAGCACTGTCCTTCACCAGTGGACAGTATTCATTCTGTCTGCAGGACAGTCTCAGGGCTTCTTAACCAAAAGCCAGGTTCCAGGACTTCTTCAACAACAGGACTGTCTTTCACCAGTGGACAAATCTGGCAAAAGAACATCAAAACAGACAGACAAAGTACCAGCAAAACAGCCATGTCTCCTCAGTCCTTGGCAGCTCAGGGGGCAGGTCTCAAAAGTCCAAGGCAATTCAAAGCGGCCACCAGCAATTCTCTTAGTCTCTCTCTCTCCACGAGGTGCTGCTTCCAAAAAAATCTTCCGCCTCTCTCTAGTGTCTCTCCAAATCTACATCACCAGCTCCTCCCAGTTCAGGACTTTCTTTTCACATCAACAAGCCCATCCCACAGGTGGGATTAACAAACTCTGGGTTTTAACACAATCAATTTGAAAACCAAGCCAATACAGGGGAATCTTTAATTGCCATTACTATCACAGCAAGTGATTGGGTGATACTCATTATTGTCAGCAGAAAAATACTGATAAAGTCCCTACTTTGTACAAATCATTGTTCAAGGTGATCTTTTTTAAAGTCCCAGTCCACAAGGACCTAAGGAGAGGGAACTATAACAACTGCGGCAGGGGATCAGAAAAAAAAAATGCACTGAAGATATCTGAACAAATCTTTGAAGGATGCTAAAGATTCTGATGAGAGGCAAAGGTTAGAAGGGAGGGAGATTGCAAACTCTTAGGGAAAATAAACGGTTCACAAATAACTATAATGCATAGCATAACTACTGTAATTCAGAATGAGATTCATGTGGTAAAACAATTATAAAGTATTTAGAAGAGAAATTATATTATATATTTATATATGATATTATAAATATAATAATATATATTTATATAATATATTTAGAAGAGGAATTTCCAATGAAGTGGATAAGGAAAAGGCTTCCTGGAGAAGGTCTTTCTTGAATTGGGCCTTCCATGATGAATGGGTCAAATTATAGGGGAGGGCAGAGAGAATTAGGAGGAGAGTGACAGTTTGAGTTGAGCACAGGAATAGGAAAGCAGTAAGAAATAAGGCCATAGAGATAGGATTGAGCCAGGTTGTAGAGAGTCTTGAATACAAGGCTAAGGGTTTAGATTTTATCCTAGGTAACATGGAGACATCAGAATTCTGAGCTTGAGAGTAACATTACAAAGATGAATATGATTATAGTAGGAAGTAGAACTTGGCAGGTCCTGGAAAAAATCTCTCTCTTTTCTGCCCCCTGCTGTTTCCAACATCTAGAACGGTGAAGATGCATGCATGCACCTGGACCTGGTGCAGAAATGCCCTCTGAGGCCAAGGACCACAGCCATCCAGAGAATGTTGCTGAGGTGGATGAAGTCATGGTTAAATTCAAGACCACTTCAAAATGTATGCCCTTTGTGGAATAATTCATTGAATGAAAGATTCTAATGACTCTATTTTCTTCCATGCTCACCCTGTAAAAAAAAAGGGGGGGGGTACTTTTTTCAAAGAACTTTCAAATGTGTGGAAGAAATCTGATAGAATATTTATCACAATAAATCAGAGGGGAAAAAATCTCTATGAGCATTTAGAAAGTCTGCAGTCTTTTTCTTGTGTGCTTTGAGATCCTTTTCACTGTACACGGCCCCACTTATAGTTTTGTTGGATAGACTTGCTTCAATGCTTGGGTAGACCTCTGTTGGCAACTCTTGATTCTAGGACAATTTTAATAACCATTGGGTTGACCTTTGGCACATTGAGCTTCTGTGTCTACATTCAAATGCCTGATTCTGTGTGAGGGGCTAGAAAATTGAGGGACCACACACTCCCCACATGAGAATTATATTTACAAGGAACTTACAATCTAAAATAAACGAAAAATAGAATGGATCCTTGATATGATGAAAGTAGGTGATCCTTACAACAGTACAGTCAACAACCCGGCTCTACCTCCTCACCTGCTATATACTAAACTATGTCTTTTCAAGATACAGCAAGGTCTCGTAGAAGGGTTTTTTCACCTTATTTTAGGTCATGGAGTCCTTTGGTGGACAGCTAGGTTGGTGCAGTGGATAGAGCATCAGGAAGACTCATCTTCATGAGTTCAAATCTAGTCTCAGATACTTACTAGTTGTATGACCCTGGGCAAGTCTCTTCACCCTGTTTGCCTCAGTTTCTTCATCTATAAAATGAGCCAGAGATAGAAATGGCAAACCACTCCAATATCTCTGTCAAGAAATCCCCAGATGAGGTCACAAAAAGACAGAACTGAAAAATGACAACCACAATCCTTTGGCATTCTGGTGAAGCTTGTGAACCTCCCTTCAGAAAAATGTTTATTACCTACATTCATGATCAAATGAAATGCTAAATTTCAGTTAGATGTTATTTAAAATAAAGATGTGCATTTTTTTTTTACCATTCAACTTGAAAGACCTTCTAAAATCCAAATGTGAACTCCAGTGGGGATCTGCAAACTCCAGGCTGAGAGTTCTGCTCTAGATTTAAAAAAAAAAAAATACTGCATAAGAATGCAGTGTAGCACCAAGGGTATCCTTGTGTTATGCCTTATCTCACTACATCTCCTTTTTCAAACACATTTCCTTGATAAAAAACATTTTTGTCATGTCTTATTCATGAGTCATTGTTGGTAATATGCCACAGCCTGCTTATACCCATAGAAACGAATAAACATGATATAGAAGGGTCCCATTTACAGTTGTAATAGAAATTCCCCATCTGCTCTTTTAACTTTTATGCCTACATATAGTTTGTGTGTTTTCGGAGAGGAGGAAAGCACCATCTCAACCTCCAAGGATCTTTGCTGCGAAGTCAGCCATTTAGTAACAAGTTATTTAGTATTAGTCAGAAACACAGAGCATGCTTTCTAAGGCTATATCTATACACACACACACATTCTTCTTTTAAAAATCTGATCAACTTCAAACACACATTTGCTTTAGAAAACACTTGATTATTAACTGGGCGTTTGGATTAAATAAGTGTTCTTTTGTTTTGATTTCCCCCCCTCTCAAATTGGTTTTTATTTGTGGCTATGTGAGGTAGCTTAGCATGGAGGGAATGGAAAACGTATTTATTAAGGGCGTATTGTGTGCCAGGCACTGTGCTAAATGCTTTACAAATATTTCATTTGATCATCATTAACCCTGTGAGGTATCTGAAAATAATTTTTTTGTTACATTATAAGTTCCAAACTGTCTCCCTCCCTCCCCATGCCACACTAGAGAGATCCACCATTTCACATACATAAATACACACGTGTGTACATATATATGTTTATATGTATATATGCATATATGTGTGTTTGTAAAACCATACTATGCATACTTCTATTATCAGTTCTTTCTCTGGAGGTGGATAGCATCTTTTTTCATAGGTCCTTTGTAGATGATTTGAATGTTTATAATACTCAGAATTTACTTATAATATATAAAATATTCACTTATCATACTCAGAAGTCACTCAAATTATTATCTCTATCTTACAGTTAAGGGAACTGAGGCAGAGGACAAGTTATTCACCCAGAGTCACAGAACTAGTGCCTGAGGCCAGATTTGAACTCAGTTCTTACAGACCCAAGTCCTCTATCCACTGTGCCACTTAGCTGCCTAATAAAAGAAAGACAAAATTGGACTCAACAAAGACATAGCTTTGCTTGTGACCTCTGGCACTTAAAGTGTGTGTGTTCATGCACAAGTCATTTAAGCTCTCTGAGTGAGCCTCAGTTTCTATACCTGAGAAATGGGCCTAATAACACCTACAGTACTTACTTCACAGGTTTGTTGGAAACATAAATAAAATAACATACATAAAGTGCTTTTAAACATAAAAGTGTAATAAAAGCACCAGTCAGTTTTATTGTACAATGATGGAAAATAGGGCTGACATGTAGTTTGGAGGTATGACATATTTGGCATCATGTTAGCCTAACCAACAAAAGACATACTACTGAATTATACCTATTAACCCCACGCCACCTTCACTCCCTTCACATTCAAAAGGGAATTAAAAAAAAATCCTACTGACTTGAAATATAGGGCCAGCCATTCAATTCAAATACACACACACAATTGATGTAACCAACATGCTAATGTGATAAATTATGTCTCTAATTTTAAACTCTCATTTCACATAAGCCACTTCCCTAAGATCATAAGGGTCAATTCAAGATGGATGAGAAGCATCTGTAGAATTTGGGGCATATCCTACACATAATGTGTTTTCCATCCTCAAGGCACTGTGCGTGAAACTAGGGGCAATTACTTTTCAAGTGGACGTACTGTATCTGACTTGCAAGGTGTTGCCATCCCTGTGTCTCATCCAAATTCCTGGAGACATGCCAGAGGGTCACATGCCAGTGGTTTTTATTTAAATAAATAATTGAAATGGTTTTTTCCTTGTAATTCAGGGAAGTGCAAAATTGGGTTCTAACTGAGGGGCTCTCCCTGCTCTGTCAACAAGAAAAAGCATTTATTTGAAGATTTCAAATGAGAGAGCAAAAATTTGCTGAGCATGAAAAAAATGGATTCTTGATAAATTAAGTATGTATAACACCCTTGATTTTATTGGCAGTCAAAATGAGTCTTGTTAATTTGCCTGGCTGGCTCTCTCATCCTTTTCATGAAAGATTTGCCTTTTCTGGCTAAGGTTTGAGCTACCCACTGAATTGACCATTCTTCTCTTGATTTGAATAAAATTCAGAAGTTTTCCTTAAATGGAAATTTTTGAACAATGCATTTGATTGGACATTCAATTTATTTAATTTACTAGGGTTGTTAAGCCTAAAGAAAAGAAGACAGGGTAACGATAACTGAGTATCTGAAGAATTTGAAGAATCAAAGATTTATAGAAGGGACCTTAAAATCTATTGTCCCTTTTTCCAAATGAAGAAACTGAGGGACAGAGAGTTTAAGTGTCTTTCCCACTTAAAGATCACACAATTAGTAGATCTCTGCAGCGAGGTTTCAATCCAGCTCCTTCTTACTCAAAATCAAACTCTCTATCCAGTACTCCAGATAGCCATTCAAGGTAAGAACTAAAATCAATGGTGAAAGTTCCAAAGAGGGAAGTATAGTTTTGAAGTAAGATGGAGGATCCTAATAATCAGAGCTATCTGAAATTGGAAATGCCTGCATTGGGAGATAGTGGGGTTCCCCTTCTCTGGAAGTCTTCAAGAAAGCAATAGATGATGCCTAGTTAGGATATATTGTAGAATAGATTTTTTTTTTTAGGCATGGTTTGAAGAAAATGAATCTTGAAGTCATTTCTAACTGAAATTCTGTTATTTAATCTTTAAGATAGCCACAAGTGATTGCTAGTTGTTCACTAGGTGTTTTTGTTCATATGGGCATATAAACATATACATATATTTACATGTATTTATGAATTTGTCTTTTTTAGCTGTGAAAAGGAAGTGAGTCGCCTCTGTCTTGTGACTAGTTCATCTTTTTTATTGGGTTATCTATTTTCTCAGATGACATTTTATACATAGTGTATGGTTTAATTTATAACAATAATGTCAATAATGATATGATTGAGCTCCAATAGTAGTATGTCTGCTCAACAGTCACTAGAGAAGCATCTGTCTCACTTTCGGAGAACTGAGAATGAAGTCACCATTTAGGGATGGTCAAAAAACTATGACTCCTACCAAACTCTTCCCCCTTTACCACCGGGATGCAAAGGAATAGAATATAGACACACATCTCATCTTTTTCTGTATTTCAAAAGTTATCAAATAATTCATCCCTAAGTTACTAGCCTCCTCTTAAAGAGACCTCTGAATTGAGTGAGGTTGGTCCTCAAATTTATGGCCGTGATGTCCTTAAAGTCTTTTCAGTCATGTACAACCTACCAAAGCTTCTCCCAGAACTTCCATTTAAAGAGTTCATCCTGGCCAGTCAAGTCTCATTCCTGTCCAGGCTGCACTCTGGACTTTCTTTAGAGTATTTCTGTGCCAAATACCTTTGCTCCCTCTCCTCCCCTCCCCCCTTTTCAGTTTCCTTTTATGTGCTATCTTCTATTAGAATGTAAAGTCCTTAAGAGCAGAGAAGGTGTTTCTTTCTGCATGTATTTATATTTGCAGAGCTTAGTACAGAGCCTAGAACATAGTGAGCATCTAGTAAGTGCTTCTTTATTGACTCTCATTCTGATGGAATAGAATTCAAGCACCTTTATTTATGATAAAGTGTCAGAGTAAGACATTAATGAAGGGTGTGTATGTGTGAGTATGTATATATATATATATATATACATGTGTGTAAATACATATGTATTCCATAAAAACATCATTTAATTTCATCTATTAGGAATTCACATATATAATTATTTAATTTTCATCATACATCTGTTCAGTCCTGAGCCCCCAAGTTTGCATTTGCTCTGAAAAAGATCAGATGGCTTCAGCAGACTGCATGGCAGACAAAAAAAGTATTACGATCTTGAGGCTTCATTCAGAGAGGCCTCACTTCCAGGAATGGAGGTGATAATTTCAATATGTCCCACCCTTGTTGGTCCTCATCTAGAGCACTTTATTCATTGTCAGGCAGGCCTGTTTTAAGGACATTAATATTGTGCAGTATATCCAGAGAAAAGTAACCAGGTGGGTGGAGAACTTAGGATGCATGACAATCATTTGAAGGAACTAAGCTTGTTTAGCCTAGAGAAGAAAACTCTGAGTACATGATAGCTGTCTTCAAGTATTTGAAAAGCTGTCATCTGGAGGAGAGAGGGGACTTTTTCTGCTCAATCTCTGTGGGCAGAACTGGGAGGTGGATGTGACAAACCAACAAACTCAAGCTGATGGCAGGAAATTCTTTCTAACAATTGCCCAGTGGAGTGGAGTGGCTTGGGAAGAAATGGTTTCTCTGACCCCCCCCCCTTTAAAAATAAGTTACCACAAATAAATCATCAAGTGTTTATTATCAAGTTAAACTATTTCACAGCAGTTACTTGATATTCCAGTACAAGAAAAATGTGTCAGTAATAAGTATCCATGGGTCCCAAGCTTCTGGAACCTGTTTATTTCATGCTACTGAAACATATCAGCTTGACAAAGTATTTTATGGAATTATCTTTTTATATAAATTTTATATGCCTTTTTTCCTAGGTTTAACCACTCCAAATTTATACATAGGAACCCATCCCAAGGATAGAGTAAATGCTGCAATATTATAAAATCAGAAGCACTTATTCAAAAGGCCTCACAGCTGTGGTTTTACCAAAATTGGAGTAGGCATCTGACAGTTCTTCCCTCTCAATGATGTTGGGAGGATCCAATGAGGTATTTCTAAAGCACTTGACAAAAGTAGGAGCACTATATAAATATTAGCTGTTATTCACCATTAGGATGACATCCTGACTGAGTGTCTGACCTTGGGTGCCTTATGTTACACTTCTGGGCCTGAATGAAACTTCTTTCCTCTACAGGTGCCCGGGAGTCCAGGGCTGTTGTGGGAATAAAACGAGACATTTGTAAAGAGCTTTGCAAACCTTCAAGTACGATGTGAATGCTAGCTATTGTTATTAAATTTTAAAAGGTAAGCAGCCCCCTCTTGGCTTTTACACCTTTTTCCTTTCTCTCCTCTCTCCCCTAGGAATAAGCCTGGAGAAGGTGATGAGGTGACCAGACTGGGTCCATAGCTTTGGGAATCTTGAGATTCGCAAGTCTTCTTTTTAAAGGAGGTAAGGCTGCTGGTCCTTGGTCTGCAAGGAGGGGAAGGGCCCAAGCAGATCCAGGAGGAAGTGCAGGTCCAGGAGAGGCTGAGGTCCTGAAACTAACCTCAGGACCTCTCCCGCCTTTCATGCTTTGAGACAGAGAAGAGATAACCATTTCTCAGGTACATACCGTGTTTCCCCGATAATAAGACACTGTCTTATTATTTTTTTTGGAAAGAAAAACACCAGAGGGCTTATTTTCAGGGGAGGGCTTATGTTGTCCTGCCTCAGCTCTCCTCTGTGGCACTGCTCTCAATGGCGCCAGCCAGCAAATCACTGGCGCTCACTGCTGCAGCTCTGATTGGATGCAGCTCGGAGCGCGGTGTGCGTTTCACGGGGGGGAGGGGCGGTGCATACAGAGGGTACCGTAATGTAGCGTGTAGCGCAGGGGATCACCTTCGCTACAATAGCAATCTCAATAGGGCTTATTTTCGGGGGAGGGCTTATTTTAGAGGAATCTTACACAGTAAGGGGAGGGCTTATTTTCGGATAGATCTTATTATCGGGGAAACACGGTACTATCGTGCCAGTTGGCTTCACATATGGACTAGGCTAGTTGGCCTTTGAGGCCCCTTCTATCTTTCAAGCCCTATGATTTGTGACTTCAAAGATACTTTTGAACAAATAGCAACAAAATGGGTCTTAACCACCTTGATATCTCTGTACTGTCTGTCTCACACTGAAAATCTTCTTGAAAAGCAATAGCCATTTCCTGAGAGTTAAATTTCAGAGAAATTACTGTTCTTCCTTGATTTCAAAGTTTCACTTGGGTGTGCTGTAGGATCTTACATAGGAATCGTGAACAAATGGAACCTTACAAAGACAAGAAGTGAACCTAAGTCTTCTTGCCCACAAGTTCAATGTTCTATCCAATCTACTATGGGCAAAGAGCAGGGTTTCTATTTTAGGATAAGGTAATATGAAGTAAGGACCTTGAGGACAGGTTCTATTTCCTAATTGTTTTTTATCTTCGTAGTTTTGGTGCTTAGCACAATGCCTTACACATAGCATAGCAGGAGTTCAATAAGCACTGGTTGAATTGGATTAGGGACTGTGTCCTCAAATGAGGCAAATTTCTAATTTGACTACATTATCAGTGTGGTTACTGAAATTTCTATTAGACAAAACACGATAAGGGATATGGTCATGAGGAAGTTGGACCAGTCCATGAATTTTCAACCTTTTTATGTGTGTCAAGGATCCCTTTTGAAATCTGGTGAAGCCTATGGGAATCCTCTTAGAATGATTTTTTAAAAATCATGATTGGAGGAAATGTTAAATGTCAGTTAGAGGTTAGTAAATATAAGATGTATTTTCTCTCACCCAAATTCACCAACACTTTGAAACCTTTTCATGGACCATGGACCCCAGAATAAGAATCACTATATATATATATATGACCAATCACTAAGATTCTTTTTAGAACTGAAATCCTCTGAATTTAACCATATGCTAGTTGAACCAGTTGTGAAAGTAGCACCAACCAAGTGACTTTCAGTAAAAATAAGACAATTAAAACAAAGAATCATAAATAAGACTAGAATCAGTCTTTAGGCCTGTGGGAGAGAAAAGTGATGACAATAGAAGGCGAGAAGTACATAGTTCATAGCTGGGGGGAATCAGCAAAACCTTCATGGAGAAAGGATCAACTCAGCTGGAATCTTGCTAGAAGAGAACAATTACAGTAGAGAGAATGATGGGAAAAATCAGTTTCAGGTATGAGAAACCACTTGTACAAATACAGAATGAAAGAAGAGAGTGGGCCAAGATCAAGGCAGGATGAGTTTTGAAGTGTACAAAAGCCAACAATGTGAAATGACAATGGAAAGCTTAAAGACACTGAGCTTTGAATTCAGGCTAAGGACTTCAAATTTTGTGCATATCTTTTGACCATTTATCAACTGGAGAATGAACCCTATTTTTATAAATTTGGGTCATTTACCTATATGTTTGAGAAATGAGGCCTTTTTCAGAAAAATGTGCTGCAAATTTTTTTTCCCAGTTTCTTATTTTCCTTCTATTTTGACCGCATGTAATAGAAATGGGGAAATTTAAAGCCCTTACCTGCTTTGAAGATTTTCTTTAACCCCTAATAGTCTGAATGCAACCACATGGAGCCTATGGTTGGAGGAATTTGCTGAAGGGTGAAGCAAAGCCCACAGGAAGCTGGGAGTCAGAGCAATTAGAGCTGGAGGGAGGAAAGGACACAGTCAACAAGACAGCTAGGCTGCTAGTATTTTATTTTTTAAAAAACGTGCATCAATATTCATTAAAGAAATTGGTCTGTAATTTTCTTTCACTGTTTTTGCACTCCCTAACTTAGGTATGGTTGTTTGCCCCCTACTGAGACAGGTAGGCTTATGAGTGTTTGTTTGTTTGAAGGTTAAAGGATGGTATGGCTCTTTGCTTTGTTATGGTGTATTAACTTTTTGTTACTCTGATGGATTGGGCTTTCTGGTTTTCTGGAGTCTGAATAAATGTTTTGCTTCTATCTCATATACAGAGAGTCTGTTATAGTTTGCAATTGAGAACTATGGCAGCATATTCACAGTTGCCATTGGCACTGTCAATATTGTGTTGGTGCTATACTGCATTAGTTTTGTTTGTGCAAAAGCTTTTAATTTCATGTAATCAAAATTATTTATTTTACTTCCCATAATCTCCTCTACCTCTTATTTCCTTGTATCATAAACTCCTCCCTTATCCATAGATCTGACAAGCACATTTTTCCATGTTCCCCAATTTACTTTTTATATCTCCCTATATGTCTAAGTAATTTATCCCTTTTGACTTTATCTTTGTATACAGTGTGAGATATTGGTTTATGCCTAGTTTCTGCCAAACTGCTTTCCAGTTTTCCCAGCATGTTTTCTCAAGTTATAAATTCTTACCTCCAAAGCTTGGATTTGGGGATTTATTAAACACTAGATTACTATGACCATTTACTACTATGTCTTATGTACCTGATATATTCACTAATCCACCACTGGATTTCTTAGCCAATGTCAGATTGTTTTGATGATTGCCACTTTATAATATAGTTTGAAATCCAGAACTGCTATGCCATCTTATTTAGCTTTTTTTTCCATTGATTCCCTTGATATTCTTTACCTTTTGTTCTGCCAGATGAGTTTTGTAATTATTTTTTCTAGCTTTATAAAATAATTTTGTTTAGTAGTTTGATTGCTATGGCACTGAATAAATAAATGAGGTGAATTGTCATTTTTTATTATATTAACTTGGCCTACCTATGAGAATTTAATATTTATTCAATTGTTTAGCTCGTCTTTATTTGTGTGAAAAGTGTTTTATAATTGTGTTCATATAATACCTGGGTTTGTCTTGGCAGGTAAACTCCCAAGTATTTTATATTGTCTGCAGTTATTTTAAATGGAATTTTTTTATCTCTTTCTTATGGACTTTGTTGGTAGTGTATAGAAATGCTGATGAATTATTTGTATTTATTTTAGATCCTTCAACTTTGCTTAAGTTGTTAATTGTTCCAACTAGTTTTCCATTAATTCTCTAGGGTTCTCCAAGTATATCATCATATTATAAACAAAGAGTGACAGTTTTGTTTCCTCATTGCCTATTCTAAATCCTTCAATTTCTTTTTCTTGTGTTATTACTATACCTAATATTCCCATTACAATATTGAATAGTAGTGGTGATAACAGGCATCCTTGCTTCACTCTTGATCTTATTGGGAAGGCTTCGAGTTTATCCTCATTACAGATAATGCTTGATCTTAGTTTTAGGGAAATACTAATTACAATCTTAAGAAAGATTCCATTGATTTCTATACTTTCTAGTGTTTTTAATAGGAAAGGGTGTTGTGTTTTTTTCAGAGGTTTTTCCTGCATCTATTGACCTAATGATATATTTTTTGTTGTTATTGTTACTGATAAGGTCAATTATGTTGATAGTTTTCCTAATATTGAACCAGTTCTTCATTCTTGGTATAAATCCCACCTGCTCATAGTATATGATCTTTGCACTATATTACTATAATCTCCTAATTTTATTTTATATATATATATATATATATATTTGCTTTTTGGAGGGGGAAGGTAGGGCAATTGGTGTTAAGTGACTTGCCCAAGATCACACAGCTTGTTTTGTGTTAAGTGACTGAGGCTGAATTTGAACTCAGGTTCTCCTCTGACTTCAGGGCCAGTGCTCTATTCGCTGTGCCACCTAGCTGCCCCGTTAATTTTATTTTATTTTTTTTAATTTGCATCAATGTTCATTAAAGAAATTGGTCTGTAGTTTTCTTTCACTGTTTTTGCTCTCCCTAGTTTAAGTATTAAAGCCATATTTGCATTATAAAAGGAATTTGGTAGGATTCCTTCTTTACCCGTTTTTTTTCAAATAGCTTATTTAGTATTGGGATTAATTTTTCTTTAAGTTTTTGGTAGAATTCACTTTTGATTACATCTGGTCATGGGGATTCTTTCTTAGGCTGTCTCACCTGGACTATTGAAACAGTATATAAATTGTGCTCCCTGACTCTAGTCTCTTCCAGCTCCAATCTGTCCTCCATACCACTTTCTTAAAGCATAATTCTGGTCATATCACCTCCCTACTACTACATTACCTATAAGATCCATTATAAATGGCCCCATTTGGCATTTAAATTAATCCTTCATAACTTGGCCCTAACACACCTTTTTGGCCTTATTACACAATCCTCCTTTTTATGCATATTATAATTCATCCAAAATAAACTTCTTATTGTTCTTCATATACACACCATTCTATAGCCCATCTCCATGCCTTTTACAAACCCATCTCCCATGCCTGCTCAACACAACCTCTTAACCTCCACTTAAATTCCTTAGCTTCTTTCAAGTCTCAACTCAGGTGCCACTTCAACAAGAATCCTTTCCTGATTCCCTGCTCCTACTAGCTGCTAGTACCATAGTCCTTAAATTATCTTGTATCAGGGGCGTGCAGGTAACACAGCGAGCAAGAGCACCGGCTCCAGTGTCAGGATGACCTGGGGATCAAATCCAGGCTCAGATACTTAGCACCCATCCAGAAACACCTGGCTGTGTAACCTTGAGCAAGTTACTTAACCCCAATTGCTTAGGAGTGGCCAGGTGGCTCAGCGAATAAGAGCACCGGCTCCAGTGTCGGGATGACCTGGGGATCAACTCCAGGCTCAGATACTTAGCACCATACCCAGAAATAACTGTCCATGTAACCTTGAGCAAGTTACTTAACCCCAATTGCTTTAAAAAATTATCTTGTATCTATTTTGTACATGTGGGGGTCATTTTCTCTTGGTAGGTCATAAATTCATTGAAGACAGACTTTTTCACACAATAGGAGCGAAAATGCTTGTTGATTGACCAAATGATGAGTCCAGGGCTTTTACTAATGATGACATGAGTAATGGTATTGATATAAATAAGGAAGTTAGCAGAAGGACAAAGATTTATTGAAAGATAATGATGTCAGGGTTGAGTTTGAGCTATTGGCAAAACTAGTAAGTATCTCACATCAGAGTTGAAAAAGTCTAGTCTAATCTACCAAAGTAGATTAGATATTCATCTGCATCAAGCTGCTAACTAAATCTATGGATATAGGTAAGTTAATTAAGGGTGAGGGGGTATGTGTGTAGAGAGAAATTAGAAAAGCAATGAGAAGGGGCGGCCAGGTGGCTCAGCGAGTAAGAGCACCGGTTCCAGTGTCGGGATGACCTGGATCAAATCCGGGCTCAGATACTCAGCACCATACCCAGAAATAACTGGCTGTGTAACCTTGAGTAAGTTACTTAACCCCGATTGCTTTAAAAAAAAAAAGCAACGAGAACAGAACCATAGCAGAGGAGAAAGGAAAATCAACAAAGAATAAAAAAGAATATCCCTGTAGTAAAGAGAGCAATTGGTTCAAATCCTGACTCTCATGATTATTAGGCATCTAGCTGGGGGAATCAGGAAAAATTGACTGTAAATCTAGGCTCAGATATTAGTTGTGAAACCTTGGACAAGTCAATTCTTTCTGCCTCAGTTTCTTCATTTGTAAAATGGAGATAATAATAATAACATCTATCTTCCAAGGTTGTCATGAGGATAACATATGACATATGTAAAACTCTTTGAAAATCCTAAAGCACCATAGAAATACGAGCTAGCTATTAGGTTTAGGATCTTGGATAATCCATTCAATCTTTCTGAGTCTCAGTCCCTTCATCTATATAGGGGAATAATACTTGTTTTACCTGACTGACAGGCTTATTGAGTAGAAAGCACTTAAACAAAACCATGAAGTAGTACATCAATATTGATTATTTTCAGAAGGATTCTATTTTGAAACTGATATAGCACATGGTCTATTTGGGGAGTTCAAGGTCAAGCAGAGAACTGGGCAAGTTTGTAGGCAAGAGGAAGAGATGAGGAGAGAAATACAGAGACAGAAACAGAGAAAGAAAGAGAATTGATATATCAAGGTCTCAAAGGATATGACATGTAATGGGATCAAGCGCATAGACAGCTTTGGTAAGAAGGAGGTCCAGCCATCCTTGAGGGAAGGAAGAAACATGGGAGAAAATACAGAAAAGTTTTGAGTCATGATTAAGCATCTACTTTGCCACTGATCCTTAAGGGCTATGGATCCTTTCCATCTGACTTGCATCTGAAATCTCCTATATGTGTTGTCTCTCCCATGAGAATGTGAACTCCTTGAGAGCAGGGAACTGTCTTACTTTGCATCCCCAGCACTTAGCCCAAATGTTTTCATTCATTCATTTATACACTTCCTAGATAAGGTAAACTGAAGGAGGTTATATCAGGTCATCTTGATTTTCTCACTAAAGTAGGAGGTGAAGGCATTTGCTAACAAAAGGTTGGAATTGAAGTCTTTGTTAATTTAAATTATTTATTTTTAGTTTTCAACATTCACTTCCATGGGTTTTAAATTTTCTCTCCCTCCCTCCCGTAACTCCCTTCCCAAAATGGCATGCAATCTGATATAGGCTCTACATATAAATTCCTTTTAAATATACTTTCCCATTAGTTATATTGTATAGAAGAATTAGAATGAATGGGAAGAACCATGAGAAAGAAAAAAAGAAAAGAAAATCATCTGCTTCGTTCTGCATTCAGACTCCATAGTTTTTTCTCTGGATGTAGGTGACATTTTCCATCATGAGTCCTTTGGAATTGTTTGAGGTGCTTGCATTACTGAGAAGGGCTAAAATCAGTCATCACACACTATGGCTGTTACTGTGCACAATGTTCTCTTTCTGCTCACTTCACTCAGCATCAGTTTATATAAATCGTTCCAGGTTTGGAGTTCAAGTCTTGAAGAAAGAGTTGAAAGTTCTGAATGTTTACTATAAAGGATGAGAGAGGAAGTCAATAAGTAATGAATTAAAGAATTGTCCTACACTCCTGAAGGCCTGGTTGAAGAAAATAGGTGGCATTTTCAGTGGATACCTTAATAAAGATATTGCTGCTCTTTCCAGCAGAGCAATGTTGTTTGGGAGTCAGATTAGAAAGGACAGATATTGGGGTTCATCCAGAGTGGGAACATAGGTCAAGAGATTCAAGAATAGAGTGAGCTTTGTCTTATAAGCATACCTATCTTGATCATAGGAAAGCCTTGTTCAGCATATGAAAAATATTGTGAACTCCAAAAACAGAAAGCAGATTGTTCAACACATGCTATAAAGATTGCTTATTCATTCCAAGGAAGAATTACTATGCTGACATTTTGCAGTTGCAAGTAAGTTTTCTGCATCATCAGAGACTGTCAAGTTGGTAAAGTTTTTCTTTCTTATTCCCCCTTACACATGCCACCCCCACACACCTTCTTTTGTTGCCTCTCAAGTCCCAACCCATGGAATTCCAGGACCCTGATGCTACCATGTGGAAGCTGAGTTCCACCCCCCTCCCCAAGATCATCTGAGCAACATCCCTATGGTTCTAACATTCACACTCCCATAAAAAAAATGCTAAACCTACGTCCTTATACTCAGTGTCTCCATCTCTGCTCACTGACAGTGGGTGGTAATAGCTTAATTAGGTAAACTAATTCCTGCTAATGTAAGGTAGCTAGCTAATGCGTTACCCTTCTCAGATAATAAAATACTTCAACTCAGTTAAAAGGCACCAAAGCTATCTTTGAACTTAGCAGCTGTATCTACAATTTCAGATGCCTTTTGCCTATGCATTTTTTAAAAATTATGGAAATTATATTTAAATTTAATTTTCATTTACATTAGTTTTTATTGTGAACTTAATCACAGTAAACAAAAAAAATCAGGAGTCCATATAAGAAATCAGGAATTTCTGTTATTTTCAATGTTTTTAAGTAATATAAATGTAAAGAATATGTTACATGTACATTTATATATAATATTAGGCTATAGAACATAAATACATATTATATACATTAATAATTAAACTGGTTTATGTTCGTGAACTTCAGCATTGCTAAAATGTCAAAGGGGCTATTTTTATCTGGTCTCCCATAAACAGGGCAGTGAACGAGCCTCAACCCCCAATCTAACTAGCTATATTTTATAGAGCAGTTGGATAGCTTGGAGGTGCTTTGGATTGAACGTGACTTGGAAAGCTAGCTAGTCCCCTGGTAAACTTCTTGTGACCAAATTCAACTTAGGTTCTTTTGCTCTGCCCCAGTAAGAAGCAGCAACAGAAAGGACTTGCTTATTCATCACTGTTGCAGCCCCAGCAGTCTGGTTTCTCCTCAGAGGATGATGTACCTGCTTGGCAAACGTCCTTGCTATGCTCTGTCATGCTCCTGACCATGTGAAGGTGCTAATGCAGAAAGCAGCTGTCTGTTGTTCCCTTTGGAAGAGTGCTAAGAACTCATTTCCAATTTCTGTGTATGTGCCAGACCTTTCAGATGGATCATCAGCTGAGCCATGGTGCTCAGTGGGGCAGGTTCTCTCAAAGGGTAAATAGCATAGAAAGTGGAGTCCTGCATTTTGAGGATCTCTAATGAAGAAAACTTCAATGTAATAAATTCCAGTTTACCATGTAATGGTTATGCCCATGTAGACCTCTGGCTGGACATTTACAAAGAGTTTTTGCTCTCATGGAAAATAAGTCATTTGCCCTGAGAGCAGCTCATACAAGAACATAAAATCCATAGAGGAAAAAAAAATGATTCACTGCTAGGTCATTAAAACTAGGGGGTTGGAGGGACTTTACTTCATTTCTCACTCAGGAGAAAGAGTATGGGCCCAGGGCAAATGGTTCTGTGACTCAATGCCCAAATTAATTTAGTTCCCCTGGGATGTCCATAGTACACAGCTTGCTCAGTCAAGTGAATTCAAAAGGTTTCTGAAAAATGAAAAAAAAAAACTACAAGGAGAAAATATGCCCTTTCATTCTTGATTCTCATAAACCACAGTGGCCCACTATGCTCTTCTAGTAAGCAAATCCTAGCTTTTGAGGGATAGTTTCTTTCTTGAAGCACCCAGGGAATAAGGAGGACAGATAAGAGCAAACCCAGCAATCAGCATATTTAAACCAATGAATGGGAAATAAACACATTTATTAAGTGTCTACTATGGACCAGGCACTATGCTAAGTACTTTATGAATTTTGTCTCATTTGATACACACAGCAATGTGGAGAGGTAAGTATTATTATCCCCATTTTGTAGCTAAGGTAACTGAGGCAAACTCAGATTAAGGGATTTGCCCAGAATCACATCGTTACTAAATGTCTCAAACCAGATTTAAAGTGAGGTCTTCCTGATGCCAGGCCCAGCTCTCTATCCACTGCACCATCTGCCTCTCATTACTTATGCTTATATCAATCAATCAATTATTCATAAAACACATGAATATTCAAAGGATCTGTGAAGGTTGGTAACTACCTCTACCTACCAAGATTCTGTTCTATATATATCCAAGTAATAAAGCCTAAGGATTTTCCCAAGGATCAGATAGGTTATGTGATTTACCTAAGGTCACACAACTAGCTGGTGTCAGAGGTGGGATTTAAACCCAGGTCTTTCTGTTTCCAAGCTAAATACTTTCTCCCTACCATTCAAAATTATGTACTGAAACAATTTCTAAACAACATCCCTTAAGCACCACCTCTAATTTATGGCTGTCGGAAAGGTGATAAAAAACGGCCTTTTAGAATATTTCTGGGGCACTACTAGGCTAATAATCCTCACAAGCCCCAGGGTATTGAAGGTCAGAGAGGCAATACGGGCTGAGCTACCTTAGCAGTAAGCCCCAGATCCAGGAACTTTGATTTACATGGATCAGATACATCTTGTCTTAGGAAAGAAACAGAGGATTTTTTTTTCTTTTGTTATGGGGAATGATGGTGTCACAAAACTCAAGCTCACTTGGGCATTCACCAGGCAATCCAATAAAAAAGGAGGAAGGGAAGGGGAAGTGGTAGCTCTTATACTGGCAAAACTGAAGAAAGTAATTAAGTAATTTTTAATAAGGCCTGCTTCTCCAGTGAGTCACCACTGAACAATCCCATATACCCTGACCTTCATAACTCACTAAGCTGTTTTCTCTGGGCAACCTGTACCATCTGATTTCTTAACTCTTGTTCCCAGATTGGTAAGAATAACTACAGAAAGTAATGACTTTGTAGTAGAGTTTGACAAGTGATAGTGCTTACTAAGTGGAAAGTGAAATAAAATGAAAAAAATATTAGAAAGTCATGATTAGGAGCTGATTTCACTTCACTACAAATTGATGGTCAATAACCACAGCTAGGCCCTCACTGATGCTCAACATTCCTTCTTCCATTACTAATTCCCTATCTCTTTCTCCACAATGACTTTTCCCTAAACTTTTCCTCTCTTCACAAGTCCCTGATGCCTGCCCATTCATCACTCTTCAGACAGTACCACAGGTCACAGACTCAGTTATCTCCTTCATTCCTACAACTGTAACTAGAGGTCTTGCCAGAGCATGTATCTGAGGCTGGCATTACCATTGGTCTCTCCTTTTCACTGCAAGGGAAGGGCCAAGGCAATGCTCCCAACATTGAGTAAGAAAACACTTGACCCAGGCTCTTGCTTTATTCAAATGACTCTTGGGGCAAATGTGGGGAGTCCTAGGATTTCTGAACTTTAGATCGTCATCTTTCACTATCCACAGGGAATCTTTGATAATGAAATCCTAGGCAAGGAACTGAAGACCTTAGCATTAGAGATAGCTTTAATTTTTTTTCTCTTTTGTTGTAAACTTAACAATCTTCAACAAACAAAACTTTTCAACATCAAAAAAAAAAATGAGAGGTTTGTGTAAGAAGCTGAATTTCTGTCATGTGTAATTTATTTTAAAAGGTATATGTAAAATGCCTAAATATGGCACATAATATATAATATATGTATAATATAAATATATAACATACAAATAAATAAAATGTGTCTATCTATTCATATAGTAAGAGAGTAGTAGAAAAGCTTCTATTTGTGCCCCATTTGTACTTTTTGTTTTCTTCTGTGCATATAAAATGTTTTATCGATACTCTTTTCTATGTATCTATCACTAACCTACCCCCAACCCAAGCTCTCTTGTATTAATACACATCATCCAGCAAAACAAATCAACACATTGGCCATGAATGAGAATGTGTTAACGCATTCTGCATTTCGAGTCCATTTCAAATTATTTTCTCTCCTAAAACATTATTGATTTTTTTGTTCTTACTTTACATTTATAGGTTATTCTAATTCCATGAATTATAACAAAGTAAAACAATTAAACAAAACTAACAATAGTGACCCCATCTAAAATTGTGTGTAATATTCCACATTTGTAGTACCCACTTCCACTTTATCATTAAATTATTAAAAATTAATATAAATATATTTTCTTTTCATTACAACCTTTCCCCACATACACATCTACCCCACTGATAAAAAGAGAGAAGCAAAACAAAGTTATTGTGACAAACATGAATAGTCAAACAAAACTAATTCCTTCATTGGCTATATAAGTTAAAAAAAATCTGTCTTACTCTGCACCCTAAATCTATCATCTCTTTGTGAGGAGGTAGATAGTCAGTCAATAAGCATTTAATAAGTATCTTCTAGAGTCAAACACGACTGAAACAACTCAACAACAACAAAATGTTCTAGGAATTTCACTAATACCTCAAGATACAAAAAAAGGTAAAAGAGTCTCTGTTTTCAAGGTTCTCACAATCAAATGGGGAAGACAGCATGTAAACAACTATGTACAAACAAGTGAGTTACAGGATTAATTGAAAATAATCAACAGAAAGAAGACACTAGAATTCAAAGGGATCAAGAAAGGTTTCCTGTATAAGGGAGAATTTTAACAGGGATCAAGCCAAAGAAGCCAGGAGAAGTAGATGGGGAGGGAGAACTTTCTAGTCATAGGGAACAGCCAGTGAAAATGCCCAGAGTCAAGAGATAAAGCATCTTGGACAAGGAAAAGCAAAGAGGTGTTAACAGACCATCAGAATACCTGGGAGAGCTATAATATAAGAAGACTGGGAAGATGGAAGAGAGCAAGTTATGAAGGGCTTTTTCAAACAGAGATTTTATTTTTGATCCTGGAGGTGATAGGGAGCCACTGAAGTTAAGTGGGGGGGGTGTCACATAGTAGGACCTGCACTTTAGGAAGGTCACTTGTGCAATGGGGAGAAACTTGTGGCAGGTAGACCAACCATCAGACTATTGCAAAAGTTCAGATGTGAAGTGCTGAGGGGTTGAGCCAGGGTGGTGGTAGTGACAGAGGAGATATGGGGGCATATTCAAGGGAAGACACAAAGGTAAAATTGACAGACCCTAGCAATAGTTCAGATATGGACTATGAAAGAGAATATGCAGTCAAGGAGGACACCTAGGTTGTGAGTCAAGGTGACTGGCAAGATGGTGGTGCCCTCCACAGTGAAAAAGAAAAAAAAAGATGTTCAGAAGGGGAGAGAGTTTGGGGAAAAGATCATGATTTCAGTTTGGGATATGTTGATTTTCAGATGTCAGTAGTATATGTAGCTTGATATATAATGCTTAAAGATATGAGACTATAGGTTAGCAGAGAGGATAAGTAGATTTGAGAATCATCAGCAAAGAGATGGTAACTGAATCCATGGAATCTGATTTTAAAAAGTATAAAAGAAGAATGGGATTATATTACATCCTTTTTCCTCATTATATTGATCATAGTTCTTACAGCTTTCAATGTTACTGTATAAATTCTTCTTCTGGTTCTGCTCACTTTACTTTTAATCAGTTTATGAAAGTCTTTCCATGATTTTTGAGACTGTTATTTTTTTTTCATTTCTTACACATAGTAGTAGTCCCTCACATGAACATATCACAACTCGTTGAACTGTTCTTCAATTGATGATCCCTTCAAGTTATTTGTTATCATAGAGATGGCATATAGCACATTTCCCATTTCTTTTATGGAAATGGAGGTGTGGGGTGGTGGGGTACAAAACGTTGGTATCTCTTGGTTAAAAGACTTGTACAATTTAATAATTTTCTGTATAATTCCAGATTGCTTTCCAGAACAGTTATACCCTCTTACATGTCCACTAATAGTACATCGATGTGCCTGCCCACATTCAATGCAAAATTGAGAGAAGAAATAATGGATTTTTGTAGTGTCTTAATCGAAATTTCTAATAAGGGGATTGGGTTTCTTGACCGTGACTTGAGATATGGAAATGGTGGTCATGGATGGAGGATTAATAGAGTAAATAAATGTCTAAGAACTTAAAAATTAAGTCAAGAGGTCTTCAATAATAGTGATGGAAGAAACTGCTACATATATATTGACTGAGAGTGATACTATAGTTGTGGTTGATTCATTTTAATTATGTCCCACAACTCTCCATGACCCAATTTGGGGTTTTCTTTGCAAAGTGGAGAGGTTTATCATTTCCTTCTCCAGTTTATTTTACAGATGAGGAGCTGAGGCAAATAGGGTTAAGTGACTTGTCCAGAGTCACACAGCTAGTAAGTGTCCGAGGCCAGATTTGAACTCACGTCCTCCTGACTTCAAAGCTGGAGCTCTATCCACTGTGAAACCTACCTGCTTGACCATCATCATTAGCAAATGACATAGGAAGAAAATCAATGGAGAGGAGCAATAATTCACAGGAGATATTATCTCCTGAATGAGGGGATGTAATGGGACTCATATTTACAAATAAATGCCAAAATTATGAATTATAAGGTTACTAGAGATCTTATTATGAAAAGTTAAATTCAACTTTAAAATTATTACTGAGACTTGGTGAATGGGTCCCGTGGTTGAAAGATAGCACTGGATGGCATATGTTCAAAAAGGATGGAACGGTAGAATAGCCTACTTAGTAAAGAAGTTATACGTGAGAAAAACAAGAACTGGAGCAGAGTGAACATGGTAGCACTCATTTGGGTTAAGGTAAGAAGAAGCAAAAACAGCAGTACTATTGTAGTGGGAATATATGATAAATCAGAGGTGTCAAACATAGAACTGCATGCTGTACACAAGAAACTCAAAAGCTGCCTGAACTAGACTAAAATATAATTAGGTAATACTTAAAAATAAATTAAAATGCACTAAAACATAATATTACATTTTAAAGTTAAATCAGCATGTTGCCCACATTGATCCTTATGTATGGTTTAGCGGCCCCTTGTTTCTTACTTGAGTTTGACACCGTTTGGTGGCACAGTGGATAGAACTCTAGACCTGATTCAGGAAGGCCCCTCTTGCCAAGTTTAGATCTGGTCTCAGACACTTAGTAGCTTCGTGCCACTGGGCAAGTCACTTCACCCTATTTGCCTAAATTTCCTCATTTATAAAATTAACCAGAGAAGGAAATGGCAAAGTGATCCAGTTTCTTTGCCAAGAAAACCCCAAATGGGGTGAGGAATAGTGAGACACTACTGAAAAACAAAAACAACAACAATCACTGCTGCAGATAACTATACCCAAAGGGGGAAACAGGTGGTGAGTTTGGGAAACATATACCTGACACTGAGCTATGACCATAATGATGGGGGACTTCAACTACCGTGTTTCCCCAATAATAAGACCTATCCCGAAAATAAGCCCTCCCCTTACTGTGTAAGATTCCTCTAAAATAAGCCCTCCCCCGAAAATAAGCCCTATTGAGATTGCTACTGTAGTGAAGATGATCCCCTGCACTACACGCTACATTACGATACCCTCTGTATGCACCGCGCCCCCCCCCTGTGAAATGCATGCCGCGCTCCGAGCTGCATCCAATAAGAGCTGCAGCAGTGAGCGCATCATCCTGTTCTTCCCCAGTGATTTGCTTATTGAATAAAGGAACATTTTTTTGTTCACATTTACCTGTTTATTAAAATTGCTTTCAATGTTCATTAAAATAAGCCCTCCCCTGAAAATAAGCCCTCTGGTGTTTTTCTGTCCAAAAAAATTAATAAGACAGTGTCTTATTATCGGGGAAACACAGTAAAGGGACATTGCCTAGATTTTGCTTTTTCTCATTGAAAGCAGATTTGGTTAAAACTTCTTGACTTCCCTTAACAATAACTTGATTATTCTGAACCTAACATTGACTAAAAGGGAAGAATTGACAGCCAAAGTAGTAATTATAGAAATCTTGAGAGGAAGGAACTGTTACACTTAAGAGTGCATGATACCTGAGGAGGGAAGAGGTAAGCATAGTCTTACATGCATCCTGCGTTTGGGGGGAACAACTCTGAAAGTGTTGGAAGAAATAAGGAGTAGGACTCCATGGCCTAAAAATTCCACTATAGAATTTGGCTCAGGAAGAATGGGATGCTCTCAAGAATTAAATACTGTGAGCACAAATGCAATGAGTTGCAAAGAAGAAGGAAAATGTAGTTGTCTAAAGAGACTGATATGGGTTTTCAATTCCTGGCAAAGTCCTAGAATATTTTATTAAGGAGATGATTTGTGAGCATTTAGAGAATAGTGATAATTACTTACAACCATACAGATGTGTGCACTATAGCCTAATGCTATTCCTGATTTTATTTTATATTGCTCTTTTCTCTTCTTTAAAACACTTTCATTTGATTGGCTTGTATTTTCTCTTCTTTCCTTTTATTGTTCCTAACGATTTTTCAATTTTATGAGTCTTTTCAAATAACAAGCTCCTGGTCTTATTTATCAGTTCTGTGATCTTTGGACCATTGCTTTGTTCCTTTTCTCGTGTCATTAAGTGCTGGCTTAATTCATTCTTTCCCCTCTTGATGAAAGCACTCAGGAATATAAATTTACCTCTAAGAACCACTTTGGATTCATCCCATAGATTGCTATATGGCATTATTTTTGTCATTGTTTTTTAATGACTTCTTTTTGGTCTGAATGTGTAATTTCAGCATTGTAAGGGAGTTACCTATTAAGGGAACTCCTATTAACACAGATATCTGACTTCTCTGCAACTCATGGTCCTAGATATGTGCACAAGGCACTTAGAGGTTAAGAAACTTGCCCAGGGTCACACAGATAGTATGAGAAGGAGACAAGACTTGAACCAGGCCTTCTTGACTCTGAGATAAGATTTTAATCAATTAATAAGCATTTATGAAATTCCAACTATGTGCCAAGCACTGTGTTAGGTGTTGGATATACAAATACAAAGATTTTAACAATCCAAAGGAGCTGACATTCTAACAATAGTACCATATACATATATAAATATATAAAGCATAAACACAAATGAATATATGCTCTGTGTGTGTGTGCGTGTGTGTGTGTGTGTATTAAATATAAGGTAGTTTGGGAAGGGGGGCACAAAAGGTTGGTGGCATTAGGAAGTATTTCATGTAGAAGTGAAGCTATACCAGCTTGAGTGACTATGATATCTCTTATATTAAAGGAAGAGAAGGACTCTGAGGTTGAGATAAGGAGAGAGTTCATTCCAGTCATGGCCATAGCCAGTACAAGGTAAAGAGATAGGAGATTGAATGCTGTGTGTGAGGAATAGAAAAAGGTCAATTTGGCTGAGTCACAGAATGAGGAAATATGAGTAATGTCCAATCAAGCTTATATGATTCTAGAGAACAGGGAGCCATTGGCATTGACCAAGGTGGAGAGACACAACATTCTATCTTCATTCAAGAAAGAAATCACTTATGTTGCAGTGTGTAGGAACAACAGGAGAGAGGAGAGACTTAAGGCAAAGAGAAGAGTTAGATTGTTCTGTGCTTTTTTTCAGATTTTGAGTTACAAATTTTCTCCCTGTTTCTCCCCTACCCACTGCCCCAAAATAGCAGTCTCACAAGATATCCCCTCCTCCAATCTGCTCTCTCCCATATTTTCTCCCATAATCCTTTCGACATTTCCAGTGGATCTCTAAGCCCCAGTGCCTGTACATCTTATTTCCCAAATATGTGTAAAATAGTATTAATAATAGTATATATATTTGAATATTTGATTTTAAAACTTTAAATTCCAGATTCATTCCCTTCCTCCCTTGTCACTCACCATTATGGGAAGATAAGCAGTTCAGTATAGGTTGGACATGTGTGGCTAATGCAAAACAATAACATAGTAGATATATTGTAAAAGACTGACTATATTTCCCTCCCTCCTATCCCACCTCTCACTTGTTCTATTCTCTATTTTGATCCCATCCCTTTTCAAAAGTGGGTGCTCCCTACTTCCCTCCCCCACAGCCTGCCCTCCCTTCCATCATCCCCCCTCTCATACCCTTTCCTCCTACTCTACTAAAGGGTGAGATACGCTATTTAGTGTGTATTTCATTCCCTCTTCGAGCCAAATTCAATGGGAATAAGATTGACCCATTCCCTTTTGCCTTCCTATTCTTCCCCTCCATTGTAACTATTTTCCCTTGCCTCTTCTATATGAGATAGTTTACCCCATTCTGTCTCTCCCCATCTCCTCTCATTATATTCCTCTCTCACCTCTTAATTTCACCTTTTAAGTATTATCCCTTCCTGTTAAATTGGTCCTGTGCCCTCTATCTATGTATACCTGCAAACATATATACACACATTCACATATATATTCATATGAGCATATACCCTCATATATCGACATATATATATTTCTATTCCCTTCAAGTACTGAGAAAAGTTTCATCAGTTACAATTATTGTTTTTCCATGTAGGAATGTTAATAGTTCAACTTTGATAAGTTCCTTATCAAAAAATATCTTATCAAAAAAAATCTTTCCCTGCTTACCTTCTCATGCTTCTCTTGCTTCTTGTATCTGAATGTCAAATTTTCTATTCAACTCTGGTTTTTTCAGCAAGAATGCTTGAAAGTCCTCTATTGCACTGAATGACCATATTTTCCCCTGAAACATGATACTCAGTTTTGCTATTAGGTGACTCTTGGTTTTAATCCCAGCTCCTTTGACCTCTGGAACATCATATTTCAAGCCCTTTGATCCCTCAGTGTAGAAGCTGCCAGATCCTGGGTTATCCTGATTGTGTTTCCACAATATTCAAATTGTTTCTTCCTGGCTGCTTGTAATATTCTCTCCTTCATCTGGGAATTCCAGAACCTGGCTATAATATTCCTAGGAGTTTTCTTTTGGGGTTCTTTTTCAGGAGGTGATTGGTGGATTCTTTCAACCTCTATTTTGCCCTCTGGTTCTAAAACATCAGGGCAGTTTTCTTTGAGAGCTTCCTGGAGGATGATTTCTAGGTTCTTCCTTTGATCATGGCTTTCAGGTAGTCCAATAATTTTTAAATTATATCTCCTGGATCTCTTTTCCAGGTCAGTGGTTTTTCCCATGAGATATTTCACATTGCCTTCTATTCTTTCATTTTTTTGGATCTCTTTAACAGCATCTCTTGATTTCTCATAAAGTCATTAGCTTCCATTTGCTCCAGTCTAATTCTGAAGCCATGATTCTCCTCACTGAGCTTTTGAGATTCTTTTTTCATCTGGCAAATTTGGCTTTTTAAGGCATTCTTCTCCTCATTGCCTTTTTGAGCCTCTTTTGCCATTTGAGTTAACCTATTTTTTAGGTAGTATTTTCCTCAGTCAAGCTGTTGACTCTCATCTCATAATTTTCTTGCATCAGTCTCATTTTTCTTCCCAATTTTTCCCCCACTTCTCTTATCTGCTTCTTAAGGTACTCTATGGCTTGTAACCAGCTCATATTTTCCTTTGAAGCTTTTGGTGCAGGAGTTCTGACTTCACTGTCTCCCTCCTGTTCCATGCTTTGCTCCTTTTTGTCCCCAAAATAGGAGTCTAATGTTGGAATCTTCTGTCTGCTTTGTTTCCTTTGCCTGGTCATGTCACCCCTCAGTCATTTGACCCCTGGACTTTTTGCCACAGTAGGACTCTGCCACCAGACAGGGGAGCTTTCATACCAAACACTGGGGTTTTCTCAGCTGCTGGAAGTATTAGATGGGTGCCCTCTCTGAGGTCTCTACACACTCTGGCAAGCTGGACACACACCCCAAGACCTCCACCCTAGACTGCAATCCAGATCCAAGCAAGTTAAAGCAAGAGCAATCACCTCTCAGACTGGTGCTTGTTTCCCCTACACTCTGCAGGCCAGGAGCTGAATCTGCCAGGTGGTGCTGGCTGGCTGTGCCAAAGTCTCAGCTGCTTCTCACTCCGGGGACTTACTGGGTCCCAAAGTCCAGACTGCATTGACCTCTGACTTTGTCCTTTGTATCTATGTGTTGATAAATCTGGAAACTACCACAGCTGCTGCTGATCTGGACTCCTTCTGGCCAGTGGCTGGTCAGGCCTGCCCTGGGGCTAAAGCCTTGGTGAGGGTCTGTGTTTGGCTCCCAGAGTGCTGTGCTGGCTGATTCCTTCTGGCCTGCCGGGCTGTCCTCAGGAGGAGGTTAGCTTCTCTGTGTCATTTTGTGGGTTCTGCAGCTCCAAAGTTTGTTTAGAGTCCCCTTTTTACATGGATTGGGGAAGGTGGAAGCCAGAGCTGTGGGGAGGTCCTGCTTCTATTCTGCCATCTTGACTCTATCGCCTCCATGGCCTCACTTTTAAAGAGTAAGGAAGGCTATATCACCTCCTCAGGATTCTAATATTACTATTGAAGTTTTGGAGCTCTTTTTCTAACGATATCCATTTGAGCCCCCAAGCAAAGTGTGGCTCTCTGCACCTGTCATACCTAACCGTTAATTGCCAGTGATTAGTATCCCAGCTAGATCCAACCAATTAGTTTTGATAAGCTTTACAAAGAAATACTTATTTCAAAAATTTAGCAAGAAGTATAGATATCCCATCCCCTCAATATCTGAAGGGCACAATCTCCCCTATAGCACCTCATTCTCTTGGAAGAATGGACTTGGACTTAAACAATGTTTCTTCCTAGTACTGGCCCCATCAAACTCACATCCAAATGCAGCATTGCTATTAAGATGAGTCCTTGCTTTAGCTGCCAATGGGCAAGGTCCACAAGTATAGCTTCTCCCTCCTTGGGGCCTTAAAGCTGGATTGGCTGGCTGCAACTGTGGTATGGGATCTTCTCCCAAATCTTAGATAACATTTTCCTCACCTTCTGAAACTATTAAAGTTGTTTCCATTTTCAAAATCATTTACCTAAACTGAAAGAATAAATGTTGAATAAAGAACCTCAACCTCATATTGCCTATGGATTCGAACAGTCCAAATTTCATTGCATTGTCTCTCTTCAATCACCAGAAAGTTTACAAGTAAGAAGAAGCCAAGCCATTAGGAAAAGGCCTTAGTGGACTAATATCTTTTGATTATATCCCAGTTCTAGTTATGTGGCCTATTAAAGAGACCCCTCCTTATCACAGAATTAGCAGGCCGGATTTGGTTGGAAAATGCTTACACATGCTCCAAATCTCTCCAAGATACTTCCATTACATGTCATCATAATTCTGGAAGCAGGGTCCCCAGCTTCTTCCTTGTGGGGGAGTTTATAATCAAAATGTTCAACACATACTCCAGAGAATTCCCTTATTATATTTGCCAAGCATTTTTGGCTTCTTGTTGACTCAAGACAAGACAGTACCAGTCCCTTATTACACACACACACATGTGTGTGCACTATGTATACATATGTGTATACGAACACATATATTAATACATATGTGGGGTGGATGTAACATATAGAATATATGCATATATAATATATGTATATGCATATGTAATTTTCTAGAAATAATAATCCAACCAATTTAAAGTTACTAAGAAAGAGTATAAAGGAATGAGAAGAAGGCATAGGACAGACCTTGAAGAAAATCCAGTTATGGAGTGTGATATAAACAATGAGTCCACAAAAGACACTGTAAAGAAGAAATTAGATGAATAGAAGGAGAACTAGGAGAAAGTAATATCATAAAAACCACGAGAGGAGAGGATGGGCAATGGTGTCAAATGTGGCAGAGTGATCCAGAAGCATGGTGACTTAGATAATGCCATCAAATTCAGAGATTAAGAAATCACTGATAACTATGGAGAGATAACTTTCAGTTCAGGGATGAGGTCAGAAGTCAATCAAAAAAGGGTTGAGGTAAGAGTGAAACAGGCTGGTGGCCAGGTGGCTCAGCCAGTAAGAGCACCGGCTCCAGTGTTGGGATGACCTGGATCAAATCCGGGCTCAGATACTCAGCACCACACCCAGAAATAATTGGCCATGTAACCTTGAGCAAGTTACTTAACCCCGATTGCTTAAAAAAAAAAAAAAAGAGTGAAACAGGCAGCAAAGATAGAGAACGTTTTCAAGGAGACTGGCAAGAAAGAGAGAAGAGATATAGGACAGTAGCTTGAGGGGATAGTAGTGTCTGATGATGATCTTTTTTTAGTATGAGAGAGACTTGGGAATACTTTACAAAAGTAGGGAAGGAACCAGTATATAGGCAGAGGTTGAAAATTCAAGAAAAAAGAGATACAGAATGATTAAGGATACAATATGCTGGAGTAGGTAGAATGGGATGGGGTCAAGTGCACATGTAGGATTATTCTTGTCAAGGAGAAGAGTAATGCTCTTCAATATTTCCGTCTTTCAATGTTTTTCCGAGATTGGGGGAAAGGAAGAGAGCACTGGAGATGTCAAGGGTTTTTGAAATGAAGACAATGGAATAAGAGGGAGTTTATTGTGAATAGCCTTCATTTTCTCAGTGAAATAAGAGGCAAAGTCCTCAGCTGACAGATAGGAGGGAGATATGGGAAGCATAAGCAAGAAAGAAAAGGTTTAGAATAGCTTCTGTGGTAAGTGATATAGGGGATCAGTTAGGGAGGAATAAAAGACTGCTTTGCGGTAGCGTAAGCCAAGTTGAGGTTGGAAAACATGAATTTTTAATATACCCACTCAGCATGATCATGAGGCTTTCTCCATGATTTCAAAAGCTCATGAAGAGAACTAGAGGGGGAAAATGATTGAAGTGATCCATGACTGACATACAGTAAGAGATGAGTGATGATAGGACAAGAGGGAAAGGACTGTAGAGTAGAGGTCAGTATAGAGTTGAAATGAATAAAGAAAAAGTCATACCATGGGTAATGACCTGAGAAGGTATTGAAAGTGGAGGGATTAGAGGTCTCAGTGAGTGTGAAGAACTGCTTTAGAAGGGGTGAGGCAAAAGGAGAGATGAAATTATAAATTATACATACATAGGAGTGTGTAAGAGTTTTTAAATAGGCAAGTAGAAGACTTGTTAGTGGTGAGATGCAATGTGTGATTCTGAGGTCCAACTCTCAATTCATCATTTCACTCCATCTCTCAAAACTTTTACTATATTTTTCCTTTCACTATTATACAATGCCTATGTCTGTCTTTGATGTTTTATGCTTTAAATTTTACTTTTTTTTCCAACTGCCATTAGTGCTATCCTTCCTTTATGTTTAAAGTTTGCAGTTGCATTATATATTTTAGGCTAACACTTAAAATTTAACCCAGTAATATCATTGTGTAGTAAGCAGATCACTGTCTCTTTCCCTTTTTGATACTCACCCTCCCATGCTTAAATCCTAATACACATTCCCTTCCTGGTATCAGAGTTCTACAAAGGTAAAGTCCTATGCCCTAACTTAGTCCCCAAGATTGGATCCTCTCTTCTTGCTTCGTTGGTGCTCCTAGACTGTCAGACAATATTTATCTCATCCACTGCCTCTCTTGCCTGTAAGAAAAATATCTATTCTCTTTTCTCATAATTAGAGGAATTTAAACTATTTAAGTTCATTTTATAAATAATATTTTGCCTTATTTTCTTATTTTAGATGTTGCACAGAAAGTAAAATCTATTTTAATCTTCTACATTTATTTTACCTACTAAAACTAATTAATATGCTACATTCCTGTCTTTTAAGAATACTAATTCTTATAATGCCCCAAGCTTTAGTAGATAGGAGTCTTGCTTTTAGGCTTGCTGGATTCTTTCTTCTTTTTCATGATTTTATTGTAAAAGTTTTTCCTATCTGTGCTAAATTCTCCCTTACTGTAAATAAATGTTTTATTCTTTATTGCCCATTTGTGCTTATCTTGGTACACAGGTTGAGTTAAAAGATAATTTAATCATATATTACAGTTAGAAAAGATTACATACCTTATTCTTCTATCTCTATTTTTCTAGTATAATTATACCTGGTAATGAGTTTTACATATATTAATCTTTACGTTAATAAATTATCTTTGAATCAGCTTAAAGTTCCAACCTCTATTTTTGGCAGAAATCACTCTTGTTTTGGACTTTTATTGATAAATTCATCTAAATAGTGCATATCATTGAAGTACATTTTTTTGAATGACATAGGAATATTTTGTATGTCATAAGTTTTTCAAGATTTGCATATTTTTTCTGCTTTGTTTTCCTTAGTGTTTTTGTTAATGCTGGTGAAGATCAAATTGCTATTTTAAAATTGTATTTTTCTTTTTCAACATTTTTAGAATCTTTATCTTTCCACTTTTATAGTTTAACATCTGTATGCCTTGGAATATTTTATTTAGGATTTCTCCATGCCAGAATCATGTGTATTCTCTATATAAGAAAAGTTTTGGTCATTTTAAACATTCTGGGAATTTTTCTCTAAAAGATTTTCAAATACAATGTCTAGACTTTCCCCCTCTTTGTTAATGCCTTCTGGGATCCTAATTATTTCAATATTCATGTCTTGTTTTACCTTTTATCTTGTCTTAGTACTTTTCAAGAATGAAGGATAAACAACAATAAGATCTTGCCTTGGATATCTTTTGTTGCTTTTAATTTCTGTTAATTTCTGGACCTGTTCTTGAATTTTATTTCTGTTGAATTTTATTATCTGTTGCTAATTATATAACCTCATTTATCCTGTTATTTGCCACATCTGCTAATGTTTTTAGACTTTACATATCATTTATCAATTTCCTTAATTGAGTTTTCATCTTTTCTGTGGTTTTGTTGGTTTAATTTAATTCTTATTTAATATATTTATTACTTAATTTAATGTATCCTTTGACATTTCTTCCACCCTATCCATCAATGTTTCAACTTATTCCTTAGATTTAAAAAAAATTATGGCTTGGATAGTTTTTGCTATGGAATTTCTTCGTTGCCATAATTTAAAAAAAATGTTAACAAAGACAATAATGGTAGAAATGACAGCCTAGGTGCATATGACCTTAGCTTATACTGGGGTTATTGTTTTAGGGGCAGTTAATAAATAGGAATTTATTTTCTTGAAATTTTAGGTAGGGCTAGAAAAATCCATTTCCTCCTATTCGACTAGGAGAAAGTAACCCAGAGGCATTTAGAGGAGATTGGATAAATCTTCCCTGTTCCACACAGATAGGAAAAGAAAATCTCCCAAGGTCTGAGATTTTAGGAAACAGAAATAAATACTCCCTCTTTCAATGGCAGGAGGAGAGGAACTAATAAAAATTAAGACAGGAACAGAGAAAGAGAACATTAAACAAGATTAAGAAAGGAACAGAGACCTTGAGTGGTCTAGAGCAGAGGTATAAAACACATCTCCAGGGTTATCTGCATTGTGGGCTGCAGCACTACCCAGTGTAGTCCAGATAAAAAAGAAATTTTTGAAGTATTCAACAAATAAATGTGAATATAAACAGAACATAAGTAATGTTGATATTCTGATATCAACATTATATATGCTTTTCTAAGTCAATATGCCACTGAAAGGGATCCTTACATAAGGTTAAGTGGCCCCTTAATGCTATTTAAATTTGATAACACTGGTCTAGGGAAATAGTCTCCATACTGGGGTACAAGAAAATATTGTAACTTCTGTTGATACAGGGTGATGCAAAAGAGTGCAATTTTAAGGTTTAGTTAAAACTTTAAAATATACTAAGATTTTTTTTGGACAACCCATATTTATTTATTGCTATTTGGAAGGTGATTGGGGTTAAGTGACATGCCCAAGGTCATGTGGCTAGGTTTTGTGTTAAGTATCTGAGGTGAGATTTGAACTCAGGTCCTCTTGATTCTAGGGCCGGTGCTCTACTCACTGCACCACCTAGCCGCCCCCCATATTTTTTTTTAACCAAGAAAGTTAAGTTTTACTGATATTTTATATACAGATTAACATTGGTTCCCTCACTTTGTATGTTAAATAAATGGTCACATTTTATTTACCATATGAAGGTATCCTAAGGGAAATAGTAGGAGTTCTAGATGTTTTTTATTTTATTTTTAATTTATGGAATAAAACAAGCATTTTCATAACATAGTACAATAAAAAGAAGATTGTAAATGAAAATGTAAATTTACTTGCTATTTCTTTTAAATATACAATAAAATTATCACATAAATTTCTTTTTTTCTTCCCTCCCCTAACATAGAGATGATTACCACTAGATACACATTCTATTTATCTCTCTCTCTCTCTCTCTCTCTCTCTCTCTCTCTCTCAATCTATATGTATGTGTATGTATGTAAAATTATTCTATGCATACTTCTATTATCAGTTCTTTCTCTGGATGTGGACACTGTCTTTCCTTATATGCCTTTTATATTAATTTGGTTGTTTACAATAGACAAAATAATTTATTTGCTCAAAGTCATTCTTAAAACAATATTGCTATTACTGTACACAGTGTTCTCTTGATCCTGCTTATTTCACTCTTCATTATTTCATAGAAGTCTTTCCATGTTTTTTTTCCCTAAAATCATTGAGCTCATCATTTTTTATAGCACAGCAGTATTCCTTCACAATCCAGTAACATAAATCATTTAGCCATTTCCCAACTGATGGGCATCCCTGCAATTTCCAGCTCTTTGCCACCACAAAGAAAGTTATTATAAATATTCTAGAACATATAGGTACTTTTGCCTAATCATCTTTGTAAAGAGACCAAGTAGTGGTATTGCTGGGTCAAAGGTCTAGGTAGTTTAATAACACTGTGGGCCTAATTCCAGATTGCTCTGCAAAATGGTTGGATCATTTTATATTACCACCAACAATGAATTAGTGGCCCAATTTTTCCACATTCTCTTCAGTTTTTGTCACTTTCCCCTTTTATCATTTTAACCAATTTTGTAGGAGTAAAATGATATCTTAAGGTTGCTTTAATCCACATTTCTTTAATCAATAATGATTTAGAGTATTTTCATATGACTATAAACTATTTCAATTTCTTCACTGGAAAACTACCTTTCATATCCTTCAACCATTTATCAATTGGGAAATGGCTCTCATTCTTATAGATTTGACAAAGTTCTTTATATATTTTATATATGAGACCTTTATCTGATACGTTGTCTGTAAACTTTTCCCAATTTTCTGCTTTTCTTCTAACATTGGCTATATTTGTTTTATATATACAAAACCTTTTTAAAATTCAATGTAATTGAAATTATTCACTTAATTTTTGGCATCTCTTGTTTATTAACAAACTTTTCACCTATCCACAAGTCTGATAAGCAATATGTCCCATATTCTTCTAATTTTCTTGTAAAATCTCTCTTTATATCTAGGTCATGTTTCCATTTTGACCTTATCTTGGTAGATAGTATGAGATAATGGGCCATGCCCTGTTTCTGCCATACTTCTTTCCAGTTTTCCCCCAATTTTTTTTTTTACTTAATAATGAATTCTTATCCCAAAATCTTAAGTCTTTACACCCATTTCACATGCAAGGATATTATGTTTACTTGCTGCTGTAAATTTACTGCTGTTTCATTAATCAACCTTTTTATTTCTTAGTCAAGAATTCTAGACTTTTCAGGGATTGAGTGATGCCATAACTTATCTGTTCATTTTTAGCATATTGCAGATTACATGTGTTTAGTTAAGTGGGTGTACAGTGTATACTGTCTAGCTTCAATTAAATTAACCATTAGCAAATAGAGAACTAGTTTTAAAAGACTTCTGCAAAGAAATCAAAGATTGAAGTCATTACTACTAACACAAGTACAAACAGGAAAAAGTCAGATATATTACTTCTATTTCTAGTATGAACTATTACCAGGATTTCATCCACAATTGAGAGGAGGGTTCAGACAGGAGCGAGAAAAGAAAACTTTTGATCATTGAAACAAATATAATAACAATTGCAATAAAGAATGGGTATTGAGGTAGAAACAAAATGGTAGACTAATAAGAAGCATATAGGAAACTCATCACCTCAGCTCCTTCAAACAGATCTAGAAAATGTACCAGACTTCACCAGTTCTATTCATAGTCCTTCTATTTGGATTGCCTTTCTTTGTATCTCCAGGACTTAGCACAAGGTTTGACACAGAGTAAGTCATTAATATTTATTCATATACTGGCATCTTTGTGCATTATCTTTTTTCAGTTACAATAGCCATTGCAACCAAATAACAAACTGAACTTGAAACCAAACCTTTACATCACTAGATCACTGAGTGTTAGAAAAAGAATTTTTTTAACTATGAAATTCATTCAATTCCTGGGATCTCACTGATTTGGAAGTTCCTTTCAATAATACACATTGCAACCCATCCATAATTGCTTATTCTAGCAAGCTTTTCTTCATGCCTTCCCATACATCTATCATAGGGGTTTTACTTAATGTGCTAGATATCATGAGGGCATCAGTGGAACACTCTTGCTGTCCAACTGTCACCCCTTTCCAGCCTATCTTCTTTTCCAGCATGCATTTCCTTGATGACATCAATTACTCCCTTTCTTTGTCAAAGGTCCTCATTAGATATGTTGTAGGCTACATACCTCTTCTCTCCCCTCTGTGAAATATTTATTTTCTATTCCTCTGAGACTGACATTTTTTCATATCTCACTGCTATACAGCAATACCAGTAGAATGCTGGTATTAAAAACATGGGCCTTTGTTTCCATGGGAACCTTCAGTTTATTAAAGAAGCTTTGCAGTTTCCCAAAGGCAATCTAGCCTACTTTTTTCTCCTTGTTCAACTCAATGTGTATCTGTGCTGTTTGTCTCAGATCTACACACTAACAGATACGATTTATAGGTTTTTACATAGAAATGTGCATCATAATCTGGGCAACGGAAATTCCTTATCCGCTTAGTCTTTCTTACGTGAATGGTCAGGCTACGTTCTTCTAAATGGTTACAGAGCTTTTCCATATGAACAATGTGGAGACTCTAAGATCCCACTGTGCTAGTTGTTTGTTAATTATGCAAAAGCATTTGATTAGGCAGAGCAAAACACTGCCTTGAAGGCTCTTTTCCAATAAAGTAAATCCCATTCATATATGAAGACATTTAATGTTTTCTTGAAAGATATAACAGAAACAGCCCTGTTCAATGACTCTCTGACCATAAAAATGAGGAGAGGCATAAACCAGGGAGATGTATGCTTGCTGAAAGTGTTCACCATGGGAGATGGAAGAGAATCAACAGAGGCCCTGTTGAAGAGAATTTCTCTTTGGATGGTGAGGACCTACAGATGTGCTTTTTTTTTTTTTTTACAGATGACATTTTTCTGATTTCATCAGACCCTAGAACACTGCAAAAATTATATTTTTTTAAGTTGGGAGGGGAAAAAAGACTTTTTGCATGAGTTGGGACCAGAGATTGAGGTAATATCAAGTACCTTCAACCTAACCTTACCTCTTAGGTGGGGGTGAATGGGGAGGAAGAATTCCTAGGCTTTTGTGAGATAGGGGAAAATCAGGAAGGGGAAATTTATGAACCTATACTGCAGGTGGCAGATAGCTCAGGTAAGTAGTACATGGGGGGTTGGGGATAAAATCCAGGAGAAAGGTTTAGCAGCTTGTTTCCCTTGCATCCACCCAGACAGGGACAGAGAAAGTCTTGGAAGTCCCTACTTTGACTGCTGAGGTGTATAGGAGACCTATAAATATCCTAAATCAGGGGGTCTTAAGCTGGAGTACTGTTCATGGATTCTTTTCAAAGGGACTATGAACTTTTAAAAGTCTTTTGTTAACTTTATTTCAATATAATTCATTTCCTTTGCAACTGCATGCATTTAAAAATATTTTGCGAAGCAATTCATGGGCTTCACAAGACAGACAAAGGTTTCCATATAGAAAAATAGGTTGAGAATCTCTGACCTAGATGAAGATGGCAGGGTCAGCATAGTCCCCTGGATTCTAGGACAGCAGAGCATTCTCTACCAGCAGCCATCTACAGGAATTGTCTCTTCTCCAGTTAATTTTTAAAGCATTTTTAATGTATTTCCCCTTATAATATCTGCTGCCCCTTACCCTCTGCCTCCCCTTGTGCTTAGGCCTGGGGGTGGCAAGAAGGAAGGAAGAAATGATGGGAGCTGGTGATGTTTGTATTTCATCCAGGAGATTCAGGTTGGTTCCCTTGGTACCTATTCTGGCATCTTACAGCCAGTCTGTGGCACTTTCATAAAAATTCAAGCATAAATTACAAAGCCAGCCCACAATACTGGGACAATGCAGCAAGCTGCTAAGAATCACATCCAGATTATACATAATTCCTAGAACCGAATTAAGTGTGGGAAATGTTGGAAAGGTGGGTTAAAAATTCAGGTGAATAGATAGAGGTTTTCTAGAATTTACTGCAATGTTGTCTCTAGGATACAATGGCTCAAATAATCTTCACAAGCCCACTGCTCTTGCTTCCCTTTAATTTTCCTGGCTAAAACCTCTGAGCCCCAGCATATCAGATCATCCATGCTATTGTGTCTGGGGACAATAATCCTCTTCAAGGACAGGGGATGGCTATAGGCAGTAGGTTACTCCCTCAGCATCAGTAACCTTGTTGTTAGTCTCTTTCTGACTTTATTCCCCTAAAATAGTAACTGAGCTGGTTGCCTTGTTCCCTGATGACCAAACTCTTGCTTTGAACACCCAGTGCAAGAAGGACTAGGGTGTACTACTAAAATGTGCTTGACTAGGTTATTAAGAGGCTCATCTGGTACAGTTGAACAAACCAGATTAAAGTCAGAAGACACAAGACTAGCAGTTTGTTAAGGAAATCAGACAATCTAGTGGGGATCTCCCTGAGTGCATATTCTAAATTAGCAATTGGGTCCTTCTTTTAGTTTCCTATGCCTGAGTCCCCACCATCATTCCCTCTCTGGTACCACAGTTCCTTTAAAGACTTGTAAAGCTTGTATCAGAACTGGTACCTACAATTGGGTCCTCTCTCCATGGTACTGGACCTCGTTGATTCTCTCATCTGACTGCCTAAAATCCCAGCAATTGCCTACTGCCAGAAGATTCCTCTACACTAATTATTCACCTATCTATGCCTCTTCCTCTAGCCTGTTTCTTGGAACTCCTTCAATTTACTGCTCTATCCCTTCTGGAACTGCTTATTCTCAGAGTCATTCCTTGTTTAATTCTTATGTCTGCTGAATGAGCCTCAGTTATGAGGCGAGCAGTCAACTGGGATTGAAGGATAGGTGACTGAAGTATCCATTTTCAAATATCCCAATGATTTTTTTTAACTGGTAATTCATAAATGCTCTCTAGATGACTTAAATATGTTCTAGGCCTCCTCTTTGTTCTTTTTGCCTCATGTTATCTCCCCTTTTCCATCCATTCTGCAGTGAGTCAAGTAGCATTTCATAAGCACCTCTAATGGACCAGGGACTGTGATAAGCACTGGGGATATTAAGAAAATAAACAAAACAATAAAACAACAACAAATATTAGTACCTTCTCTCAAAGAACTTTGCCTAATGAGGAAGAAAACATGTAAGCAACTTTGTATGAATAGGATAAATGAAGGATAAATTAGGTGTAACAGCAGAGGGAAGGCACTCAGACTGAGGGCTGAGGAAGGCTTCTTGCATGAGATGAGACTTTAGATGAAAATGAAAGGAATCCAGGGAAATAAGAAGGCAGAGATGAGAAGAGAGGGCATTCTAGGCAAGACATAAAGCCTCAGAAAATGTTCAGTTGTGAGAGGGATTGTCAATTTTGAAGAACAGCAAAGAAGTCAATGTCACTGGATTTTCAGAATATGAATGTGGTAGTAAAGTGTAAGAAGAAGACTGGAAAGGTAGGAAGGGGGCAGGCTATGAAGGGTTTTAGAAGCCAAACAGGGGATTTCATATTTGATCCTGGAGGTAGTCTGGAGACACTAAATTTAATCAAATGGGGGGAGGGGTGATTTGACATGGTCAGACCTTTGTTTTAGGAAGATTAACTTGACATCAGAGTGGAAGGTGGATTGGAGTGAGGAGAATCTTGAGGCAGGGAGACCAAATAGTCCTCAAAGCTGCCAAAGTGATTTTCCTAAAATGCAGCTCTGACCAGATGATTCCCCTACTCAGTAAATTTCAGTGGCTCTCAACTACCTGTAGAATCAAAAATAAAACTCCTTTGTTTGGAATTTAAAGCCCTTCAAAACCTGGTCTCATTCTACCTTTCTAGTTTTAGTGTACATTTGTCACCTTCATGCAACTACATTATATACTATACATTCACTGTAGCTGGTGGTGCATTGAATAGAGAGCTAGGTTTGGAGTCAAAAATATCTGCGTTCAAATCTGATGCCAGACATTTAGTAGTTATATAATCATGGGCAAGTCACTTAACCTCTACCTGCCTCAGTTTTCTCAAAAATAAAATGAAGATAAAAATAACATCTATCTCCCAGGATTGTTACAAGGATCCAATGAGATAATATTTGCAAAAGGGCTTAGCATAGTATCTGGAATGAGGTGGGTACTCAATAAATGCTTATTTCCTTCCCTCCCTTTATGTTTTACCCAAACTGGTCTTCTTACATGATTTATCATACGTGACACTCCATATGTAATCACCATGCTTTTCCACCAGCTATTCCTCCAATGTAGTCCCTTTTAACTTGACTTTTTGGAAGCCTATCTTCCTTTAAGTTTCAGTTTAAGCATCACTTTCTACACAAAGCCCTTGTGGATCATTCTAATTGCTATTTCCTTCCCTCCCTACTTCCACCCCCAAAGAAGTATTTTCTGTTATGTATATATTGTCTCTTCTCACTAAAATGCAAACTCTTCCAGGGCAAGGACTTTCATTTTTTATCTTTGTAAAATGGTGCCTAGCAAAGTACCTGAAACATAGATATTTAATAAATACTTGTTGATTGCTTGGTTGAGGACAGTGGTATTTGCATTCTTACTTCCCAAGGCTCTTATCAGTATTAAGAACTTAGAATGGTAAGATGGCTGCTGGTGAATCAGAAGAAAGGTTTATTTGCCAACAAACATTCCATCAAAAGGTCACCTTGTACTTGTCTTAATACAGATTGAGATTCAGGATTCCAAGGTGCAACAGGAGTCCCATGAGGCAGAAGCAGGAGAAAGTCAAGCAAGCCAGCTTTATTGAGGGAAATACAGTAAGAAGGGGGCAGTCAAGGAGGATATACACAGGTCAAAGTCTCTGGTGGAATTGGGGCCCCCAAAGTAAAGCCTTCTTAGTTGGGCCAATCAGGGCCAGAACATGGTGTGAGGAAAGCAGGGAGCCTGGAACTGGTGTGCTGACTAAGAAACTGATTCATGTTGCAGGGAAGGGGGGTTAGAATGCCTGGGGAATTGGTGGTAGTTGATATTCAACTCCCCTCCTAGTTCCCGTCCAGCAGGAAAAGGATTTTTAGCTCCCCCTTCAAGCCTTACTTTGGCTGGGAAATTTAAGCTTCCTAGGAGCTTCTTCATTTTTAGCCTGTAGAGGAGCCTCCAGTGGTCCTTACTGTGATACTGAGAAAAGAGAATCACACTTGGAGTCAGAAAATGTTTAAATCCCAGCTCGACATTTGCTAGTTGTATGACTTTAGGTGAGTCCCTTAATTTAACCTCTCCTGGTCTCAGTTTCCTCAACTACATCAGGAGAGAATGGACAAAATATTCTCTCCATTACTATTTAACTCTAAAATCCCAAGGAGCTATAAAAAACAAAGCTTGATATGATGAAGAAAGCTACGAACTGGGAGTCAGGAGCCAGCACTTTGATAAAAGCTCTGCTATAATACCTTGATGAAGTTTCAACACCTTTCTTGGTCTCTGTTTCCTTATTTGTAAATGAGATTCAGGGAGTCCAGGACTACAAAACCCCTTCTCCTATAGCCAGATGTTTCTATAGCTGTAAAATACTAATGGAGGAAAGGAAAGAGATGAAGGATAGATAGGTTTATATTAACAGAAGGACCCCTGGAACCCAAAGGCTCTCCACCCAATCTTTGCATCTGTGCATACTTTTAACTTTTATTCCATCAAGAAGGAAGGGATAAGGGCAGGGTTTAACACATTCCAGGTAGTAAGGGGCTGAGCCCCAAGAAGTTGTTGCAAACAGAGATCCATAAATGCTCCCTGCCTAAATCCATCAAACAAAGAGAATAACAGTCTTCAGTGGCCCAGCCTTGAAAAGACAGGGAGCATTATATAACCTCCAAAAGTGCACCTGAAAATAAAGATGCTTCTAATTATTTGGACTTTGAAATGTGGATTGTAAGACTCTGCTGCCCAGTTTAATTAGGGGTGGGAGTAGAGGTGGGGTAACTGGTGACACAGGGTACAAAGTGACTCCATTTCATTTATAACCTTTCGATGTGCCACTTAAAACTTAATGAGCCTGTTTCTCCCAAGGCCTAAACTGTTTCTTGTTTGCAAATGAGGCACCTCCTGAACATTGTGTTAACTTTTTCAGGCTCCAGGGATACTACTACTTAGTATATTATTCACAGGTTTGATGGTGTATGGAGGTCCCAAATATTAATGCCAATTTCTTGCTGTAAGATTTCAGTAGTGTATATTTTCATCCAGCCTTTCCTTGGCACCCGGGAACTATCATCTTTCTATTTCTAACCTGGTTTATGGGAGCTGTGGTTGAAGGAGGGAAAGTCAAGTGATTATCTAATGTGAAATAAGGCACAGAAATTGAGCAGTGGTTAGACTCCTCTTCTTGTTTCCTTTTCTTTGCCTCTGTATCCCTGTTCCACTGTAGAGGGAAGCAGTACTTCAAAATTCAAGAGGAGAGAACTCTGGGGTCACTGACCACCATCACTTTTCACCTTCTTCCCCTCTCTTCCCTTATGTCCTATCCAATCACACCTCTTAACTCCAAGAAAAATGTGCCTGTCATTGGGTTGTGAAGGTCAGAGGAGTCTGCTCTCAAGTGTCAGCATATCAGTCACAGGTGTTAGATTTATCCAACAGATTTCACTGGAGAAACGATAAACCACTGTGGTGAGATGCATCTCCCCAAAGGGCACATTTATCAGGCTGGGAGAGTGAAAAACAAAGCTTTGAGAGAAAAGCTTCATCACAGATACTTTGTGGATAACAGGATTAAAATTTTAATACACCACTCTGTCATTTGTTTTCTCTCCTGAGTGCAGCGATCTGAAGACAGTGATCAGAGGACTTTGATGTGCTAGAAAATAGTCTTTCATTAATTATCTGCAACATGATTTGGGGAGATATAAAGCACATGTTAATATGGAGCTTCCATCATCAGGAGCACTCCATTTCCCCCCCCCCCCAATTCAACAAGCATTTATAAGTACTTCCTACATGCAGGGAACAATGCTATGGTCTAGGGATACAAAAATGAAAAAAAAAATTTGTCCTCAAGGAGATTATACCAATCAATAAATCACACAGCATTATTAATCACACCTGCCTAAAAATTGGGGATGCCAATGCAAAAAAGAAAAGAAGAGAAAAAATAATCTTTCCCTTCAAGGAGCTTACATGGTACCAGAAAAGATAGAGGTTAAATGATTAACCCAGAGTCACACAGTCAATATGTCAAAGGCAGACCTTGAACTGAGCTCTTACCGATTCTGAAACTGACTACCCCACACAGAAGACTTTATTTTATCCAAGAGGCAACAGAAAACTCTGAATATTTTTTGAGAAGGGGAGTAAAATTGTCAGAATCATGTATTAGGAGAAGTTTTATTGGCAGTGGTATGAGGAATCAATTTGAGAAGAGACTGAAGGCAGAGATATCAGTTTGGAAGCTATTATGCTGGTTCAAACAAGGGGTGATGAGCCAAGATGGTAACAGTGAATACCAAGGTAAGGAGACAGAAGCTAGCAATATTGTTGGCATAGAAACTGCAGGACTGGTCACTGCCTGAGTGTGGGAGGTGAAGAAGAGTCAAAGATGATCTCACAACTTGAGCCTTAGTGACTGGGAGCATGGTGGTGCCATCAACAGAAACAAAAACAAAACTGAAAGGAGGGTCAGGACTAAGAGGGGGGAACGAAGATAAATGTTGAACTTATTGAATTTGAAGATGTGTTAAGGATTTATTAGGGACATCCAGGCTGAGATTCCCAGCAATCACAGTTGATGAGGCAAGAGAGGAGGAGAGAGGTCTAATGATAAAGTTGGGAGTTGCATGCCTAGAGGTGAAAATCCCACCCATAGAAGCAGATAAGATCACTGAGAAAGTGTACACAAGAGGAGAAGGCCCAGGGCAGAACTTTGGGAGACACTCATAATTAGGAGATAAAATAATAATGATCTCAGAAGAATGTAAGCTCCTTGTGGGCAGAAACTATTTCAATTCCCTTTATGTCCCTAGCAGGAAGCCTGACACACAGTAGGTGGCTTATTGGCTGATCAACAAACTAATGAACTGAGACTTAAGAGAAGTAGAAGTTACATTTCTTATATTAACTAAGTCAGGACATTGTGGCCATCAAGCTTGGAAAAAACCTTAAAGATGACCTAGTAATACCCCACTCTTAAAAGTGAGAGAACACATGGCCCAGAGTATTGAAGTGACTTACCCAGAGTCATACAACTAGCTAGTAGGGGAGTCAGAACTAGGACACAGGTCTCCTGACACCAAATTTGGAGATCTTTCCACTATATGGTAAGTTTTAATCTAATAAAAAAAATTAGCATTAATTACAGTAGGATCCTAGTATAATGTAACCATCAAGCTTTGTTCTTGGGGATCATCTCCAAAATAAAACTGTCATGATTATGGTCTCTTTGCTACTTACTTTTACTATTTACCCAAGGGCACAAATAACCTCATTTGATTGGCATTCACAAAAGGGATGCCTTAAATACAATCCTGCTCAGTAATAAATAGCATGCTAGAATGAATTTCCATTATATCTCCCAAGAGATGTGGATAAATTATTTCCCATCCTACACATTGGTTTTACCAACTAAAATCAAATAATATGGATGGGATAGAGGCTGATAGAGAACTTCTGAAATCAGGAAATTATCCCCTACCAATACAGATCTATACCTTTTCTGTAATTTAGCCTTAAAAGTTGTCTGTGGGCACTGAGAGATTAAGTGACCTGCCCAAAGTCACACAGAAGTATGTGTCAGGTAGCAATCAAACTTGGTTCTCCTCTGATTCAAGGGCAATTCTGTATTTACTATGCCAAGCTGTCTAAATCAGATAAGTGAGTATTCCTAGTTTGGCACACATGTAGCAATAAACATGAAGTTTGCTATAAAGGTGTTGTGATAGCATTGCTACAATACCAAAGTGGTTATTTTCTCATTCTCATCTCATTGAGCTCTTCCACGAGGATTTTCAATCCCATCCCAACAAGTGCTTTAGACAATTAGGACCTTAAAATAGGACTCTTTTCTTGTAATAGCTTAGGAGACAAAATTCCATTATGAACCAGAAACCCTGCCTGGTCTGGGGTAAAACACAATTTCAACACAAGGAAAGAAAGGGTAGGATCATGGGTACCTCCAGGGGCAATACACTTTTTGGGGGGCTATGGTCTTGGGCCCAGTTGGGTGGTACACTGGAAAGAGCAATGGGCCTGGAATCAGGAAGAATTCAAATGCAACTTTAGACAATTTACTAGCTGGGTGACCCTGGGCAAGTCACTTAAACCTTGTTTGCCTCAGTTCCTCACCTGTAAAATGGGGACACACTGAAAAAGGAAGTAGCAAACCACTCCAATATTTTGTCAAAGTATCTTTGGTCATGTATGGGGCCACATAGAATTAGGCATGACTGAATGACTGAACAACAACAAAATTATATTGTCAAATATTCTCCGGGCATAACCATTAAACAAGCAAGCAATTAGTTACATCGACTTTGTTAAGTTGAGAAGGATAGGGTTTACTTAAGCTATTAACATGTGGTTTATAGGAACCATCTGTTGGTTCTTAGAATACTTGAGTTTAGGTGAATGGGTTGGCATTGCTCAGCATCTTTAAAAGTACTGGCTATTGTGATTTCATTGCCATGATGGCAGAGTGCTTGAAATCTCCTACCTCTAACACTTTGATTTAGCAGAGCAAAATGCTTCAATAAAAACTTTTTTCCAACAAGATGTCTCCCACAAAGAAGATATGTATTACATAAAATGCCCTTCCAATTGCTAAAAATTAATTTATCTTAGGTCTTTTAAGTCAAAAATCCATTGTTACTGTGGTTGTTTTGATAGATGAAATAGGCAAGATATGTAGGAAAATATCTGGGAAGCCAAATTCAGTTAATAAAGTTGTGTATGTACCTATGGACAACAGAAATGGCCTTCACAGTGGCTGATAATTTCTGCAAAAGTTTAAGCAATCAATTTATATCAATTGCCACAATAAGAAAACATATGGGGTCCAGAAAACACTTTAGTCAACAAATAGCTGACTTACTTGCCAGAAAGAGAAAAATGGCTGCCAAACACAAACTTAGTTAGAATGTAAACGTTTTAATAAAATTATATGAAGAAGAATAGTGGGTAATTATGAGCAGTGTGGTCTTATAAAGCAAAGTAGCAGAGGGTAAAACCAGCATAATGAAAGCTTGGAAAAATATCTAACTAAACAAAGTCATCCCAAGGAGATTCAAGGACGAAAATCAAAGGATGATTACAAACAGAAGAAAAATGGAAAAGTTTTGCAAAAAAACATTATGACAGTTTTCTCCAAACATTGGACCCTAATATCAGTGTTCTGGATGTATTTATAGAGCAAATAGAAATAGCACTAAAGAAAACAAATTGTACAAAGAGTAGATGCTTACTGGATATTGAGGAACTGATATACTAAATTTCTAAAGGAGGCCATGATACCAAAGGCAAAACAAATCTTGAACTTTATTAATACCAGAATGAAGTAACTGAAAGACCATTAGCAACTTACATTTCTATTCTCCCAGGTAGTCAACAGTGTGGAACAGTGTGATGAGCGAGGATGTTCAACCACTCCTATTTGCCCCATACTACTACTAACTCATTGTCTAGATGCATTGCCTAGTATAAATATTCTCTCTCTGCTATGAGAATTTTTTAAAAAAGAAAAAAATCTAAAATATTAGTTTTTATTTTTGTTTTTGTTCAGAGCTCCCAGATGGAGAGAAAGTCTAGCAAAACACCTGAATATTAAATCTATTTCTCTTTCTTCTCTAGGAAAGCTGCTCCCTCAGCAGTGATCTCCAAACCTCATTCTCTTCCTTTATTTTTTAAAATTTATTTATTTTTAGTTTTCAATATTTACTTTTATAAGATTTTGAATTCTAAAACTTCCCTCTCCCTCCATGCCCCCTTCCCCAAGATGGCACACAATCTGATATACACATATGATCATATTAAACATATTTCCACATTAGTCATGTCGTAAAAGAAGAATCAGAACAAAACATGAGAAAGTAAAAAGACAAAAAAAAACAACAAAAGAAAAAGAAAATAGTATGCTTCAATCTGCATTCTGACTTATAGTTCTTTCTCTGGATGTGGATAGCATTTTCCATCATGAGTCTTTTGGAACTGTCTTAGATAATTGCATTGCTCAGAGGAGCAAAGTCTAACATAGTCTGTAATTGCACAATATTACTGTTACAGTGTACAGCGTTCTCCTGGTTCTGTTCACTTCACTCAGCATCAGTTCATGCAAGTCTTTCCAGGTTGTTCTAAAGTCCATCTACTCACCATTTCTTAGGGAACAATAGTATCCCATTGCATTCACATATCTCAGTTTCTTCAGCCATTCCCCAGATGATGGGCATCCCCTCAATTTCAAATTCTTTTCTACCACAAAAAGAGTCACTATAAATAATTTTGTACACGTAGGTCCTTTTACCTTTTTTATAATCTCTATGGGATACAGACCTAGAAGCAACATTACTGTATCATAGGGCATATAGGTTTATTGCCCTTTGGGAATAGTTTCAAATTGCTCTCCAGAATGGTTAGATCAGTTCACAACTCCACCAGCAACACATTAGTACTCCAATTTTCCCACAACTTCTCCAACATTTATCATTTTTCCTGCTTTGTCATGTTAGCTAATCTGATAGGTGTGATGTGTTACCTCAGAGTTGTTTTGATTTACATTTTTCTAATCTACAATGATTTAGAGTATTTGATCATATGACTACAGATAGCTTTACTTTCTTCCTCTGAACTGAAAACTGTCCGTTCATATCCTTTGATCATTCCTCAATTTGGGAATGACTTATATTCTTATAGGTTTGACTCAGTTCTCTATATATTCTAGAAAGACGGCTTTTAACAGAGACAATGACTAAAAAAAAAAACATCCCCCAGCTTTCTGTTTCTCTTCTAATCTTGGTTGCATTTGCTTTGTTTGTGTATAAACTTTTCAATTTAATGTAATCAAAATTATCCATTTTGCATTTCATAATATTCCCTATCTCTGGTTTGGTCATAAATTCTTCCTTTCTCCATAGATCTGACAGAAAACCTAATTTTCACAATGAACACTCAGCCTAAAAAATAACTGTGGTTCACACTGTTTATAAGAATGAAGTATACATTTGTAAACAAAGAAAGATAAACAGATTTTCTCTTTGACCAAAGGAAAATGCTTCAGACTCCAATGAGGGAGCCTACTGCAAGAAAGGAAATAACAAAATTACCATCTTGGAGAATTAGTTTAGGGGGTTTCAGTAACACATCATCTACACAAACTCTCCTTGTTCCCCATCAATCCACAGAACCCCATTCTCAGTATCTTGGCCCTTGTTCCTTGTAACAACTACCTTTGCACATAATTCCAGTCTCTCAGCTCCATGTAACTTCTCACATTCTCCCTTTGTCCCTCTCCAGGTTCAGATGAAGATTCCAGAAGAGATATAGCTTACTTTTTTTTTGGCTTTTTTGGAGGGGGGCGTAGGGCAATTGGGATTAAGTGACTTGCCCAAGGTCCAAAGGCTGGATTTTTGTGTTAAGTGTCTGAGGCCGGATTTGAAGTCAGGCCCTCCTGACTCCAGAGCCAGTGCTCTATTCACTGTGCCAGATAGCCATCCCAGAGATATAGCTTAAGAAGTGAGAAGGGACTCTTACAGGACTGGCAGCATCCTCCCCAGTTCTGTTTCCTTTAAATCTTGGTTTTGGTCTGCTATCTTATAGGTAGGAAGAAGGAGAGCAGGATCTTCCCATCAAACTAGTGCCTTTTATTCTTAGCCTTTATTTTTGAAAAATCTACCTGCTACAAGGTGAGAGACCTCAACCTAACTTTCAAAGTCATTTCCCAAATTTTCATTCTACTGAGTAGGCTATATCTAGGTAAAGGATAGTTACCCCAAAATCACCAACCAACTCTGAAGTTAAATACAAAATCTTTTAAAAGTATCAGCTGTATAGGAATCAAAGACATTCTCAGTGAAGGTGTTAGTGATGAACAAACAGGTGATATTCAACAATGGACCACAGTCTTTATCATTTTTTAATTAAATGAAAAGATTAGGGAACAAATGATCCAATCATATTTGTTGCTTGATTATTTTTAAAAAATTGATTCAGTGGGACAACAACAAAAACATCTTACAAGGCTATTTCCCAACAGAGTGTCTCCCACCCATACATCTAAAACACTTAAGATTCCTTAAATGATATAGCAAAATAGCTATTCAGTGACCTTCTAATAATAAACATTATGCAAAGCATAAAACATTTCAATATATGCTCACTAAATGTATTTATCCTTTTGGTACAGGAGATTTATCACTGAGTCCAGTACTAGAAGAGATTTTGTGTGAATGATAAGGGCTTCCAGATGCTCCTGTTTTGGGATGATATTTTGATGCCAGCATCAAGCCTCAGAACATTTGGAAAGCCCCATGGAAGAAATTTGTAATGACTCAAAGGAATTTGTACTGTTCATCCACAAGGAAAATTCAGAGTTGATGAAGAATATCTAATATATGTTAATCAGCATGGATATCTGGGACCAAGGGCATATGTTGACAGTAAGCTAGTTTAAGGACTGAACAGGAGGAAGAAAGTAGAATGGATTCCTTTTGGGAAAATGAGAAACTACTGACCCCATTCTTGTATGATACCCAAAGTCCATCTTTTAATACTTATATTCTAAAGGTGTTGCTATATGGTAGAAATCACATGGAGTACAACTGCTTCCAATGAACTAAAGTGAATATGACACAAAGAGCACTGAAGAGACTCAAGAAAGAATTAAGCAGGTTGCAACACATATCCAGTAAAGAATGTTGAAAATAACAATAACAAAAAGCATCATTAATGCATTATATTTTTGAAAGAGAAACTGGGCTGGTCAAGTATCAAGGTTTAAAGATGACAGAGGAATCAGTGAACAGTCATAGAGTACCTTGAAATGTCAGGAAGAATTGAGGAAGAACTTCAACATTTTGGGCATATTCCCTATGGTGAACTTATGAAAGCATGTGGCTAAAAGTTACCTAGGATGGGAAAGCATGGATGGGTTGCCATCTGCATTGTTGGAGGGAACCCTCAAATTAATTAGGTCTAGGATACATCTAGGTATTTGCCAAACACCATGCTGGGTTCTATGTGGTTCAAACAAAATATATGACAACATGCCTTCTTACAGAGAGTTTATGACATATTTAGAAAGGTAATTATTAAAACTTCAAGAAAAAACTAGAGAACGTAAACATCTGGGGATTCTTCATAACTCTCGAGTTACCTTTGTCCCCACAGGAGACATGAATAATACGGCATTATAGTTACCTTGTATCTGTGTAGACTTCTATACTTAGGAAATTTAGCTATGCATTTATAGTATAGCATACCATACGGAATAATACATTAAAGCACTTTGCAAATCTTAAAGTGCTATGTAAAAGGGTGCTATTATTGTTCTAATGGTTATATTTATTTTAGAAAAAAAATGTTATTAAATGTGCAGGTTTAAACTTCCCTATTTTTAAATAGATATTTGGTTTGTTCTTTTATAAGGGGGAAGGTGCTAGTCCTGTCTCTATGAGTAAGGGAGAAATCTGTTATTTAGTTCCTGCAGATATTCTTTAATCCCTGTATATGTCATTGTTATTATTATTTAATGTTTGTGAAGCTTTCTGGGTTCAGTAGACATTAATTAATTAGGGGCAGTCTCCTGTCCTTGACTATGGAAATCAGCCATTGCTCCTGAGCAGCCTTCACAAGGTTGCAAGTTCCTATTTGCAAATGCTAGAAGAAAATGTACAAACTAAAAAAAAAAAATTTAAACCTCACCTTCCTAACCTATCTCCAAAAGATGTAATTTCCCACCCACATTTGTGATTAGGATTTGACAAAAAAGAAAATATCTTCTAGCCTCACACCTATATTTAGGGACTGAAATTCCTGATAGTAGCCCCTTCAGTTCTGGGTATTGATTCAGGATTTCATACACCTATTTATTCTCCTGCTCAATAGAAAAGATTGCTTCCCATAGCAACCCCTGGTATTTGCATTCTGATTTGGAGTTACAAAGCACCTTCTAAAAGTGGCACATCAGTATGTAAAGAGAACTCTAATAGTTGGGGGGTGGGGTGAGATTAAATCATTATTTCATGGGAAAAGAAAAACCAAGTATTTTATAATAAAACTGAAAACAAAGACAAGAACCCAAGCTGGAGGTTTATCAATTGTCAAAGGCTCCCTTGTAATTATTTTAATCTACATCCTCCGCTCCCTCCCTGGCAGCTACTCTGCTTCTCTCTGCAGTTTTATAAATGGAGCATGTGTGGAAAATATTTAATGAGAGAACAAGAAGAGGGCCCAAGAGACTAGCTGTTCTTTATGGTCATCTTGCTTTCAAGATAACTGTTCCATGCCACCAATTAGTGTCTTTTTTCCTTTGTCTTTCATTGCAGCAGGATTATAGAATCACAAGTGTTTAATAATAACAATAATAAAAATGCTAATATTTATATAACTCTTTAATGTTTGCAAAGTGCTTTATAAATATTATCTCATCATATTTTCCCTACAACTCAGGGAGGTAAGTTCATTATTATTCCCATTTTATGGGTGAGGCAGACAGAGGTAAAGTGATTTGCCCAGGGTCACAAAGCAAAGTGTCTGAGGCTGGATTTGAGTGTAGTTCTTCCTCACTCCAATATACTCTCAATTGTACCATCTAGTTGACTTAGGGCTAGAAGAGAATTTAGGGTTGCTTCAGGTTTGTTTCCTCAATAGAATATTCAAATGAAGCAGCAACTTCAGAAAGGTTACGTGACTTATTCAAAGACTTATTCATATGGGCATTAAGTAATTGCAATGGGACCACTGCTAGGAGGTAAGTCAAGCTCCTTTGACTCCCAACATCCTTTCCTTGGAATCACATCTGACTCCATGTCTAGCGTTCTAATAACAGCATCTCCTTTTCTAATGAGCTATTTCTTGAAGATTTATTAAGACTTGGCTATACAACTTACTGTTCTAAACTAATAGAATGTAAGCTTCTTGAGGGCAGGGTGTGTTCTTGCTTCTGTTTTTACTCTGTATTCCTAACATATATCCCAGTATCTAGACCTTAATAAACACTTATTTGTTTTAGTTTATTCATTCTCTTCTATGGCTTTCTCCATTGTCTTTTGGGTAAAGGAAGACAATTCTTGCCTTGCCCATTTTAAAACTCCAATATGAAAACATCTAATCAGATGTTCTGATGTAATACATTTCTATCATATGAGAACCAGGCAGAGGCAAATGTTTGGATGCATAGAATATAATCAAGCACTTTTATTTAAGGGGGAAAAAAGTTGACATATCCATACATGGTAAGTCATACTATTTTAAAACCAGTTTTTGAAACTGCAGCCCAATCTGGAGATCAGACATGTGAACTGCTACTCTGAAACTTATTGTTTCCTGATATTTGTCCTTCCCAAAGATAGCTCATAACTGGCTCCAGGGAATTATTTTTTTGTCTTCCATTTGTAATATTGAAGCATGGGCAGCAAAGGAAAAAGGCTGATGAGAAGAGATCAGAAAGGGAAGATTCGTCTAAGTATAAAGATTGGTTCTGGTAGATACTATAAATCAAAGCAGGCAAAGAGTCAGATCTAAGGAGTTTGACTAAGGCAAGGAAAAGTAGGTTGGTGCCATAGATAAGAAAGGGGTCAAGTCCAGGGAATTAAGCAAGATTGAATCCATGAAGGTTAACTAGTCAAGCACTCCTGCTACTAAGGAGAATTGAAGACTGATCCTGGGACAGAGGATTCTTAAGGTCTATCCAGTTTTATATTGCCACCTTAACCCATAGGTGTCAATCATAGGAAGGAGGTGAGATATTTGCAGATGATTATTGGTCTTGACTAAGATAGAGACAGAGATGCTAGGATAATCTCCTATTTTATATTGGACACCTGTCCCTTAACAACATCTTGCACCACCAAGCAAAATTTAGATCTATTTCAGGGGTAGTGACTCTGAGGTCTCATTATACAACATTGTATATTTCAAAATTAGACAAAAGATAGATAACTAGGTAGATGTGTATTCATATATATATATATACATATATATGCATATATACACATATACATATGCATACACACATATGGAGACAATTGGTAACTCAGTGAATAGAACTCTGGGCCAGGAGCCAGTAAGCCTGAAATTTAAATCTGGCCTTAGACACTTACTAGCTATATGATTCTTGGCAAACCACTTAACCTTTGTTTGCCTCAGTTTCCTCAATTCTAAAATGGGGATAAAAATAGCACCTACCTCAAAGGATGTTCTGAGGATCAAATGAGATAATCACTTCAAGCACTTAGCACAGTGTTGTGCACATAGTAGGTGCTATATAAATACTTATTCCTTTCCCTTCCCACTTCCTCCATACATAATTTGTCTTTTTAAAAAATCAATCTATCTTTCTACCTACCTATATATCATCTCTGTCTGATGGTCATCAAGCTACAAATTAATGAGTCACATTTATTGGGCATTTTTTTGTTTAGTAAAAATTGATTATTGGTTATATTTTACAAATGAGGAAACTGAGGTTCAGAAAAGCAAAGTTGGCCTAAGATCACCTAGCTGCCAAGTGTCAGAGCTGGAATATGAACTCAAATATCCCAACTCCAAGTCGATGGCTTCTTCCAGTATATCATCATGCCTCATTTGAGCACCAAGATACTATCTTCTTCCAAGATAAGCTTCTATCATGCTAAAGCAGTGTGGCATAGTGGGGGAAGTGTTGGATTTGGAGTCAGAGGGCCAGGCTCAATTCCCAACTCAGCCACTTATTTCAACAAATCATTGAACCTTTCTGGGCCTCAGTTTTTCATCTGTGAAGTGAGGGGGTCAAACTAGATAACCCTCTAAGAATTAAATCTATAATCACATGACCTGTTCTTAACTTACATCATAATAGATATTATCCATGATAAAATCAAAGATTAATCTATATGTATGAATAGGTTCTGGAATCTATAAACCTTAATATTTGACTAGCCAATGTTACCTGACAGTAAAGAGATGAGGGTAGAGATCCAGAATACCAGTTAGCAGCCTCGTAGTACCTGTATACCCTGCTAACATCAGATGCTTATGTTATCTTTTGCTAAAATTCCAGGTTGTCTCTGTCTTCCTCCCAACCTTAACAGTATCTACTTCACAGGACTTTTGTGAGGGTCAAAGGAGATAATATGTGTAATGTCTTTTGCAAGCCTAAAAGTTCTATATACATATTGTTATTAAATATCATTATTGCTACTGTTATTCAGACCCTAAGATCTAGGCTGTTTAGCTCATGTGAGTTCTTATAGCTAGAGCAGCTTACATTGCATACGGGACTGCACGTGCCATTCTCATACTGAGAGAAAGATGGCTATACAGCATTTGAAGAGAAACCAGGATTTGCCAACACTCTCTGAAGTCATTCTAAAATTGCCTTGAAGTCTGTCAGTGGTTGTGAGTAAGGGAATTTTGAATTCAAAAGGACTTGGGGCTGGGTAAGTGAAAGAAACATTTGGGGGAATGAACAAGTTACATCAGGTCATGGAAGCTAAAGGCACACAATTACCATTCCAAAGGACCAAATGGGCTATTTTAATTGCTCCAATAGAGCAATCATCTTCACAGCTGTCCATGGCTTTTGAAGCCAGATTCTGATTCACTGGTGTTAGGTGGTAGAACTCCAACTATGTGTGACACATAGAAAAATGTCTGAGTATAGAATTATAAAATTAGATGACTTTAGAGTTACAAGGACAATTTAAATATCAACTAGTTCAACTTCCTCATTTTACAAATTTAGAAACTGAGACCTAGACAGGTAAAGAGAAGGGTAGAATGGGGGTAGATACTGAATTTTGGTTGGAATATATTGGAGTTGAGATTTCTATGAAATATCCAGTGGGAATTGTCCAATGGGCAGTTGTTGATGTGGTATAGAAGTTCAGGAGATAGATTAAGGCTGCTGTATAGATGTGGGAGTTATTGGGGGAAAAAATGAACCTATGGGGGAACTCATGTGATCTCCAAGACCAAGAATGTGAGACAGAAGATGAAGAAAACCCAGGGAAGAGTACTGAGGTACACTTATACATAGGATACTGAAGAGTAATCAGACAGTGGGAAGGAGGACAAGGAGAAAGTCACATAAAGACAGCTAAGAAAAAAAGAAAATATCCAGGAGTAGGGAGTGATCAATAGTGTAATGCTGCCAATGAGGACTACTCTTTCATCTGGCCTTTAAGAGACCCTTGATAACCTTAGAGAAAGCAATTTCAGTTGAGTAGTGAAACAGGTTAAATTTTAGGATTTTGAGGAATAGATTAAGTAGAAGTAGATTACAGAGTTTTTTTTTTTTTAGGGGGAAATACAGGACAATAACTTCCTATTTAAAAAAAAATTATTCTTACTAATTAGGTACTAGTTATGTCATGTTATCCTGTCCAAGATATAGATGTTGGAGAGGGGCAGGTCCAGCACCATACACCTACCATCCATCCACCAACCCTTCTCTTCTACCATGATGATCCCTCTATGAGCATAGGATTAACTCTAGGCCCCCAACTCTCCCAGGCAGTAGGAACCAGAGTATACCTGCTGACTAAAACCTGGACTAGCAGGTTTGTATTTTTACCCCTATGGTAGATTGAGGCACAGGGATATACAAACAGGAGAGTGCTGTTGTAGGCTACTTGTGAGATTCAAGCTGTATTTATTAACCAAATAACTGTCTCTTCTCCTCTCTCCCTTAGGAAGGCCCTTCCCAGACACAGCCTTATTCTCTGCACCACCAGCCTCTGACCCTTTTAAGAGCATAAGCACAGTCAGCAGTGCTTTAACTTTTCTGTTGTGTGGCAAATATCTACCCTGGGACAAAGCCTCACTTACCAAACCCTAGTAATAGCATTAGTGATGCCTCTTCCCACATCTTTCTGATTCCAACTACAAGGCTCAATCTACTCGAATAGGTAAACTTTCCCTTAATAGGGTCTTTGGTGAAGAAGATCACAATTTAAATTTGTAAGATTCTATGCAGTTTTCATCACACATGATTTCATTTGGTCCTCACAGCACCACTATGAGATAGGCAGAAAAAAAATTATGTCCTTTTTTGCATATTGGGGAACTGAGGCTCAGAGATCATGGCTTCATCAAAGTCAAGCAGATAAATTATGGAACTGAGACTCAAAGGCAAATTTTGTCATTGAGCCTAGTGGTCTTTCTCCTATACAATGCTGGATAATTCTTTTACTAGGTTATTAAAATAAATAACAGTAACTCAAATATTTTAAGGACTGCTGTTTTTATCTTCCTGAATACCATTTTATTTCTCTACATATTAAAGTGGAGTTCATCAAATTTTAACTTTGTTAAATTTCTCACTCTGGAAATACCAAACTAAAAAAAAATGTCAAAACCGAGATTGGCAGTATGCCACAGTGTAAGGAGTGTTGGACCTGGAGTTAACAGATGTTGCTTTGAATCATCCTTATGATATTTACTTACCCTGTGACTATAACCATCCTTTAATTTCTCTGAGCCTTGGTTTCCTCATCTACCAAAAGGTAATAATCATAATCTTCAAACCACATACCTTGCAGGATTCTGAGGAATATGTTTTGAAAACACTATTGTGTGGGGCAGCTAGATGTCAAAGGGAATAGAGCACTGGTCCTGGAGTTAGGAGGACCTAAGTTCAAATATGGCCTCAGACACTTGACACTTACTAGCTCTGTGACCCTGGGCAAGTCACTTAAGTCTGACTGCCTTGAAAAAAAGGAAAACACTATTTTGCAAAGATCACTCTAGTATTACCAATTATTAGATAGAGAACATTTTTCCAGGGGACACATCTCTTCCCAGAACAAACCTTATGTATCTTTTTTCTTTCTTCTCTTTTTTTAGATCATGCAATCAAAGTTTCCTCTGCTTTCATTTTGGTCTATTCAAAAGGCAGACCCAATTAGAAACCATTTTCAGGAATGTGCTAAGCAAATATTTTTTAAAGTAACATAATAATGAATTAAATGATGGGCTTGGAGTGAGGAGTATCTGGATTAAAATTCTATCGCTAACCCTAGCTGTCTGACTCTGGGAAAGTCACTAAACCTCTAGGTGCCCCCAGGCATAGCCTGTGACTTATTTACTAAATCTTTGATAGGGAGTTCTTAACTTTTTTTTATGTCAGGGACTTCTTTGACAGTCTCGAGAAGCCCACAGATCCCTCAATATTCTCTGAACATTGCTTTTAAATGCATAAAATAAAATGCATAGAGTTACAAAAGAAATAAATTCTATTGGACTATAGTAATCAAAAGATTTTAAAGACAACTAGTTCATGGACTCCAGGTTAAGAATCCCTGGACAAAATAGTTGGGATCTATATGGATAAGAGTTCCCACAAGAAGAAATCTTTCTGTTATTCACTGAAGAATTTCCATTAAATTCTAGAAAATATAATTAATTTCAGGGGCGGCTAGGTGGCACAGTGAATAGAGCACCAGCCCTGGAGTCAAGTGTTCAAATCCAACTTCAGACACTTACCACAAAAACTAGCCATGTGACCTTGGGCAAGTCAATTAACCCCAATTGCCCTCCAAAAAGCAAAAAAAAAAAAAAATTACATAATTACTTTCAGTAGAACATGTGATATGATCCTGAAGAAGAATACAAGAACGAAAATTAAATGTAGGGGAACATATGAGATGGAACACAAGTTGGGGAAATGAACTTGCTCTCTTATATATGACTTGATGGAATGGTGGGAGATCAATGAAACACTACACACATGCACGCACACACACACACACACACACACACATACACAGAGAAAGATGCTATCTATCAAAGGAGTCCATATGAAATTGTCTAGAGTGGGAAGAAACAGCAGAAGGGAGTTGAATAAAGAGTAACCCTAACCTGGGAGTAAGAGATCTCACTCCTAGCTTTGGCTGTGTTATGTGACCTTGAACTAGTTCATTTAACTTTCTGAGAAAGTACGTAGCACAGTAATTAAAGCATTCAGATGACTCAGGAAGACATATTCAAATCTGGCTTCAGACACTTATTGTGTGACCCTTAACAAGTCACATAACCTCTGTCTGACTCAGTTTCCTCAACTGTAAAATAAGGAAATGAAAGTGTTTAGCACAGTGACTGCCTACATAGTAGGCACTTCATAAATGCATGGATTTATTTTTCCTCATGTTCTCCTTATTTCCCACCTTAGTTTCCTCATGTAATAATTTTAAAAGGGTTGAGTTTCTAAGATTGCTTCTAACTTACAAAAAATATATATTCCTTCTATATATGGCCAATGAATCTCATCTGATCAAAGTCAGCCCTAAACCTCTACCATTTGATTTTTCAAACTTTGAAATGCATTGCAGATTGGATTACAACTTCCTATTAGTGACACAATGACAAAATCCCCTTCCTTTTCTGTATAACTGCTGGAAAGCCAACTAAATAATAGCTGTTGATTGCTGTTTATATGACTTTGGAGAATAGGAAAAAAAAATAAGCTGCATTCTCTAACATTACTTTTAAGGAAACAGAACTTCCTCATGATCTGTTTCAAAATAAATTTTACCACCTGTGATTCTCCTCTCAGAAGGTTATTGCAAGAAGCTTATTTTCTTTAGATAGCTTGTATTTTGATCTACCAACTCCTAGAATTTTAGAACTGGAAAGGCTTTTAAAGTTTTCCCAAGCCCCTCATTTTACAGACAAGGAAATTGAAATGCAGAAAAAGAATATTCTGAAGGTTTTGTAGCTAGTTGGTGGTGGAGCCAGGACATGTTTGTTTATTAATTCATTCAACAAACATTTATATAAGTGCATACTATGTACAATACACTCTGCTAGAGCCTAAGGTGATAGAAAAATAAATGGCACAGGATCTCTGCCCTACAAAAATCTAAAATGTATTAGGGAAGATGAAACATGAATGCAGATAAATGCAATTTAATGGGAGCATCCAGATAAATGCAATTTAATGAGAGCATAAGCACCTATGAATAGTATACACAGTACACTGAGATTATGTATAACATAGACTGATATTGAAATGACTTTATTCCTAAACTGGAGTGGACTGGTAAATGTCTCTAGTTGTTAGTTAACTTCCTTCCTCAGACTATAAAGAAGTGGTTGGGATGATTTACTGACCCTGATAATTCAGTAGAATAGATAATATAGAAGTGAATACATGGGAATTCATTCTAGAATGTATCATGGGTAAAATTTGAGGGTGTTATAACATTATGAATGCTGTACTTTGGTTTCCGTGAATGTTTTGCTTTAATTTATTGCTGAATAAATAGAGAGTTCACTATACTATGTGATTAGAACCTTAGAGCTATCCACAGCAGCAGTCCTCTGGAAAGCTGCTCATGCTTGTCTTTACAGAAAGTTTGAATATTTTGTCAGTGCATGAGGCAGTAGGCAAGGAAGTTGACTCTACATGTACATCTGGCAATGAAGGTGTATTTTAAGTTTACATGTGTGGATTTTTGACTTAGGGAACATGGGGGAGAAAGAAATCAAAATGCAGAGGCCAGAGTCTACAGATTGAGTTGAGTCAACATGATTGAGGTGTGCTGTATGTTAATACTAGTCCTCATGAAGTAATTTTAAACACTGAAAGTTATGATGATGAAAACTCATAGAATGTACATTCTGAACTACAGGTTATTTTTCACAGGAAGGATCATGCCCAGGCACTAGAGAGATCAGGACAGAAAATGGAACTAGAGCTTAGTGAGTGATTGAACTTGAAATCCTTTGTTATTGAGTACATATACGATGATGGAGAAATATCTTTTCATTAAGAGAACCAAGAAAGAAAGGCTTTCTTGGAAATATAAAGAAATGCCAAAGATTTATGAGAATTAATTTTAGGCCCTGCAATTTTGTCACATAAATTATTTCAATTAATTTTAGTTGATTTTCTAGGGGTTCTCAAAGTCAATCATCATATCATATACAGAAAAGAGTAATCTTGGTTCCTTTTGAACTCTGCTTTTTCCTTCACTGACTTTTTCTTTTCTTCTTATTATAGCTAACATTTCTAACACTGTATCAAATAGGAGTGGGGATAATGGACATGCTAGCTTTACCGTGATATTATTGGAAAGATCTCTAGTTTATCACTAGTACATATAATGTTTATTCTGGACTCTAGATTGATACTGGTCATTATATATTTTTAAAAAGGTCTGCTTTTTTCCTATTGTTTTTATGAAGAATGAATGGTAATCATTTAAAAAAAATTTCTGTATCTATTGATATAATCATGTCACATTTTGCTGTTTTTAACATGATTTACTTTTTGATAGTTTAGATTTTTTGAATCAATGTTCATTAGAGATATTAGTCTAGACTTTTATTTCTATATTTTAATATTCCTTGTTTTAGAGATCAAGACCATATTTGAACAATAAAAAATAATTTGGTAGGCCCCTGGTTCTTCTACTTTTTCCAAAAATTTATTAATTATTGGAAATGATTGCTCTTTGAATATTTGAAATAATTTCTTCCTGTAAAAATCCTTTTGGTCTCAGAGGTTATTTTTTCCCACCTTAGAGCTAATTTAATATTTATTTAATCTATTTTTCTGATACTTGGCTATTTAAGTCCTCTATAATTTATTTTGTAATTCTGAGGATTTTATATTTATATTCATATTAATCCACATAATTTAGGTTTTCAGTTTTATTGGTATGTCATTGGACAAAATAATGTCTAATAATTACTTTTATTTCTTCTTTATTTCTTGTAAATATACCTTTTTATGCTAGTAATAAGGTTTTCATTTTTTTAATAAGTAAAATTTATCTTTTTATTGTTTTTGAAGCTCCTAGTTTCATTAATTTGATGTTTTGTTTTTTGCTTTCAGTTTTTTTAATATCTTTGATTTTTAGAATTTCTTTTTTTATTTTTATTTTTAATTTATGAAACAAAACAAGCATTTCCATAACATAGTACAAATAAACAAATGATTGTACATAAAACTGCAAGTCTTCCAATAACAACTTGTTATTCCTTTCAAATATACAACAAAATTATCATTCATTTTTTTCTTTTTCTCTTCTCTCCCCACACACTAGTGATGGCTACCTTTAGATCTACACATAGGTGTGTATATTCATGCATGCATGCATGTTTGTATTGTGTGTACATAAATATATATATATATATTTCTGTGTGTATATACACACATATGTGAAATTATTCTATACATAGCTCCATTTATCAGTTCTTTCCCTGGATGCAGATAGCATCTTTCTTCATATGTTCTTTATAGTAAATTTGGGTGTTTATAATAGACAAAATAGCTTATTTTCTCAGTTCTTCTTAAAACAATATTGCTGTTATTGTATACAATGTTCTCTTGGTTCTGCTCATTTCATTTTTCATTATTTCATGCAAGTCTTTCCATGATTTTTCTAAAATCATTGAGATAATAATTTTTTTATGGCACAGTAGTATTTTATCACAATCATATACCATAACTTGTTTGGCCATTACCGAATTGGTAGACACTCCTGCAATTTCCAGTACTTTGCCAACACAAAGAGAGTTGCCATAAACATTCTGGAACATATAGGTTCTTTTTCTTTTTCCTAATCATCTTTGGAAATAGACCAAGCAGTAAGCCAAATGGAATAGGTAATTTAATAATTCTCTAGACATAATTCTAGATTGATCTTTGAAATAGTTGCATCATTTTACAATTCCACCAAAAATGAATTAGTTTCCAAATTTTACTACATTCTCTCCAACATTTGTCACGTTCAATTTCTGTCATTTTAGTCAATCTGGTAGGTGTAAAATGATATGGCAAAGTTGTTTTAATCTGAATTTCTCTAATCAATTTAGAGTATTTTATATGACTATAAATTGTCTTGAGTTCTTCACTGGAGAATTACCTATTCATATCCTTTGATTATCAATTGGGGAATAACTTATAATCATATAGATTTGAAAAATTTCTAATTACTATTTGTGAATTTCCCTCTATCTTACTTTTACTCACTATTTCCTTCTCAATCACTCTTTTTACCCTATCCCTGTTACATTATCTTTTCCATTTACCCTCTTATTCCTTATTTTACTCACCCCTCTAAAATTTATTCCCTTATCTTCTCCCCCCACTATCCTAATCTTACTCTATATACCATTTCAAAAGTCTTTCCCTCACCCTATCCTCCAGGTTTCTCACCTCTCTAAAAGTTCAGAAGATTTCTAAACCTCTTCAAGTGTGCAGTATGTTTCCTCTTAAACACAGATGAGAGTAAGTTCCAACATTACCATCCCTCCACTCTAACCTGTTTCCTCCATATCAGTTCATTCCTTTCATATTATTATTATTATTGCTTTTTGAAGGGCAATTGGGATTAAGCAACTTGCCCAAGATCACACAGGTAGTAAGTGTTAAGTGTCTGAGGCTAGATTTGAGCTCAGGTCCTCCTGATATCAGGGCCAATTTTTAATAATTGCTTTTTGTTAACCTTCTTTTTACCCTATCATACATGACTCAGCCACAACCTTTCTTTCAAACTACCTTAGCAATAATATTAGTTTTAAGAAAACTGGTCACATTTTCATATATCATAATTAAACAGTTTAACTTTTATCGGTGCCTTGTAATAAATCTTTAGTGGTTTCCTTATATTTCTTCTGAATCCTTGATGTCCAATTTTGCATTGAGCTCTGATCTTTTTGTTACAAATACCTGAAAGTCTTTCAGTCAATCAGATATGCATTTTTTTAAAAATTAGGATTATACTCAGCTTTTCTGGGTAAGGTATTTTTGGATACAACTCCAGCTCCTTTGATCTATGAAATATAATATAATATGAAATATAATGTTCTAAAACCTATGATCTTTTAGTGTAGAAGTTTCTAGGTCTTGTGAAATCTTCATTGTTTTTCTGCAGTATTTAAATTGTTTTTTTTTCTCATTGCTTCCAATATTTTCTCTTTAAGCTGAGAATTTTGAAACTTGACTATGACTTCCTATAAGTTTTCTTCCTAAGATCTTTTTCAGATAGTGGTTGGTGAATTCTTTCAATTTCTACTTTACCTTCTTGTTCTAGAAGTTCAGGACAATTTTCCTTAATAATTTCTTGTAATATTGTATCCAGATTCTTTTTTTTATAACTTTCAGATATTCTGACAATTCTTACATTGTCTTGCCTTGATCTGTTCTCCAGATGAGTTGTTTCTCTAATGAGATGTTTTGGATTCTCTTCTATTTTTTTCTAGTTTTATTCTTCTTGGTGTCTTACAACACGATTTGATTCCACTTGCCCAATTCTAGTTTTCAAGGAGTTATTGTCTTCCTTAAAATTTTGTGTCTCCTTTTCTAATTGCTTAACTTTCTTTTCATAATTTTTTGGGGTTGCATTTATTTTTTTAATTTTTTCTCATTCTCTCTTATTTTCTTTTAAAATTTCTATTTGATGTTTAGTTGGATTTATAATGTGTTAGCTTTCTATATATTGGGGGGGAGAGGTTGCTATGTTCTATATTATTTTTCTTTTTTTGTGGATGAAAATATTCAGAAGTATAAACTTTCTCCTAAGGAGCATGTTGCTTGAGGATGTTTTGTGACTGTTGTACTTTTGGAGATTCTTTCAAGAAGTGATCAATGGATTCTTTATACATACATTTTGCTCCCTCATTCTAGTACATCTAGGTAGTTTCACTCATGAAATATAGTATAGGGATTTTTTAAATTATACTTTTCAGGGATTTCAATTATTCTTAAAGCATACCTCCTTGACATTTTTCCAGGTCAGTTGCTTTTTAAATCAGATATTTTGCATTCTCTTTTTTCATATTTTTCATTGTGTTCTCTTTCTTCTTTTTTGCTGTCTCATGGAGTCATTGATTTGTTTATTATAGTTTTTAAGTAGTCAATTTTAGTGAGGTTTGTAACTCTTTTCTAAGCCTTATAGTCTCCTAATTTGAAAATAAAAATAATCTGATTTTTCCCCAATCTGGTGTTATGTCCACCTTGGTTCTGTGTCCTTACAAATATTACTGTCAATGGATTAGCTTTTACATCTGCCAGTTGTTTCAATACCCAAAGATGTAGTATATCTGAACCAAATCACTTGAATTCATCAAGGATAAGTAGATGCACTCTTATTATTATCTTATTTATCTGAGATATCCACTACCTATTATTCACTGTTTTTGTTCTATCATTTCCAATACAAAAGTCATTGCCCTTGGATGGGGGAAACAATAAAAATCAAGTAGTTCTGCCTTCTCTCCATTATAATCTATCATCATCTCAGTCAAATCAAGAAAAGGCTTCTGTCTTTTCTTTTATATTCTTTTCCTTTAAATATAGCTTTTAAAATGCTTCCTTTTTGTAGTCCTTAGCTTCTCTCACCAGCTTCGGCTGATTTTGAACTTTAGCATTCCTCACTTTAATTTTATATAACCATGTCATGACCTTATATTCATCCTATGTAATCTGGCATTGCTTCAATTTTCCATGGATTTCTTATATTTAAATTCTGTGCATCCATATTCTTCTCTTTAAATATAAATTTTCTTATTCATTGGAAATTTTTCACTTTGTAATTTTAGAATCTCGTTCCTAAATATCTTCAACCACTCCTTGAAGCATTTTGATCTGCATGATCCTTTCTCTGAAAACTTTGGAATCTGCCATCCCAAAATCTAGGGTACATGTCAAAGTATGAACAAATTTCCTCCCATTTATCACAAACTCTAGGACAAAGTGGTTTATCTTCTCCCCCATCCCAAAGTGAACCTCATTTCCATCCTGGCAACCATTTTCCTACCTGTTAATGAGAATTAGAAACAACATAGAATTCCCTCTTGTTGATTTCTCTCCCTTCTGAGTGATGAAGTTATCACTATATTTTAAAATAATTAACTGTTCTTCTTTTGACAGGCAAGGGGTTCAAGGAGATATTTGGAAGTCCCCCATCACTATCACAGCATACTTCTGTGACAAACTTGCAATCTATTTTACAAGGTCTTCATCGATTATCTCTTTCTCTTTTCTAATATTCTGAATTCTTATTTTTAAAAAAATCACTTCTACTTATCCATCTATTGACCTTTACCTAAATCCTTCCTTCATGCTTCCCCCATATGATTTCTGGACCTTCTCAAGAGAAAATATTAATTCACAGTGTTACCCTATCCCATCACCTTTTGCCCATTCTGTTTCTTTCAAATAAGGTATTCAAAATCTGAAGCTCTGATCCAGTCTTAGACTTTATCCCATCAGGTTTCAGTGATACTCATGAGACCCAATTTGCACCCCTGAATTAGGACCTCTGTTTGTTGTTTGTTGACTAAACTGTGGACATTTGTATATAGTCTTTTGAGATCATGGATTTTACTACTGGATTTTTAAAATAGATTTTGTGCCCTACAAAATTTTGTTACCTCATCTTTTTTCTTCTTTGTGGCTTTTCTCTATGGTATTATGTGGGCCTATACCTAAGGTAGTCTTCTCTCTCCTCTGTCCTTTTAAAAATATTTGCAATGCATCTGGAAAATGCATTCTTACCTGTTTTTGTTAAGTATATGCCATCACTCTCCAAGAATCTGTTATCTCTATGTTTTGAGCCTTGATTAAAAAGTCCAAATCCCATTTTGAGGTACCACGTTCTTAACCAACTGTTCACTTTGGAAATCACTTTTTTTTTCTTCATTCCTTGTTTCCAATGGACAGCAATGAAGGAAAAACACATCCTGTGCTCCTATGTTTCTCACCCAAAATTTTCTAATTGTTAGCAATAATTTTTAAATTCTTTCTGGAAACATTATTTCTGTCTATGTAAATCACCAGCAGTTGACAGCTGCCTTCCAGTTTGATATTTTTTTGAATGATTCTCTATTATGTCTGCTATGCAATTTCTAGGAACACAACATACCTTTCTGTTCTTATAAAGGAGAAAATCCAATTCTATAAACATTTAGTAAGTGTTTATTATATGCCAGGAACTATGCTAAGCCCTGGAGATATAATTAATAAAGACTATCCCTGCCTTCAAGGAGCTTACAGTTTAATGGGGGGAGACAACACACAAAAGAAGTCAGGAAAGTTGGGATCAAAGAGAACCCAGAATTAGGGCATCTTATTTTATGGAACTGAAACATGGCAGAGCAGCAGATTTAAAGTGGAGTGAAGAAGATGGAGGAGTAGAAGCAGGACCTACATGCTGCTCCAGCTTCCACCTTCCCCAATATATGTAAAAAGGGGATTCTAAATAAACTTTGGAGCTGCAGAACCCACAAAATGACACAGAGAAGCTAACATCACGCTGAGGACAGCCGGGCAGGCCAGCAGAAATCAGCCAGCACAGCACTCTGGGAGCCCAACCCAGCCCCACTCCAAGTCTTTAGCCCCAGGGCAGGTCTGACCAGCCTCCTGCCTGAGGGACTCCAGATCAGCAGCAACTGTGGCCATTTCCAGATTTATCAACAAATAGATTCAAAGGACCTAAGTGAGAGGTCAGTGCAGTCTGGACTTTGGGACCCAGTAAGTGGGAGTGCGTGACTTTTGCCCCTGGGGCAAGAAGCCACTGAGACACTGGCACAGCCAGCCAGCGCCATGTGGCAGCTTCAGCTCCTGGCCTGCAGAGTATAGGGGGATCAAGCACCTGTCTGAGGGGTAATTGCTCTTGCTTTAACTTCTTGGATCTGGATTGCAGTCTAGGGTGGAGGTCCTAGGGTGTGTGTCCAGCTTGCCAGAGTGTATGGAGACCTCAGAAAGGGCACCCATCTAATACCTCCGGCAGCTGAGAAAATCCCAGCTTTCGGACGAAAACTCCCCTGTCTGGTGGCAGAGTCCTACTGTGTCAAAAAGTCCAGGGGTCAGGTGACTGAGGGGTGACATGACCAGGCAAAGGAAACAAAGCAGACAAAAGATTCCAAAATTAGACTCCTATTTTGGGGACAAAAAGGAGCAAAGCAGGGAACAGGAGGAAGACAGTGAAGTCAGAACTCCTGCACCAAAAGCTTCAAAGGAAAATATGAGCTGGTCACAGGCCATAGAGGACCTTAAGAAACAGATAAGAGAAGTGGAGGAAAAATTGGGAAGAGAAATGAGAATGATGCAAGAAAATTATGAAATGAGAGTCAACAGCCTGACTGAGGAAAATACTACCTTAAAAAATAGACTAACTCAAATGGTAAAAGAGGCTCAAAAAAGGCAATGAGGAGAAGAATGCCTTAAAAAGTCAAATTTTCCAGATGGAAAAAGAATCTCAAAGTTCAATGAGGAGAATCATTGCTTCAGGATTAGATTGAAGCAAATGGAAGCTAATGACTTTATGAGAAACCAAGATGCTGTTAAACAGATGAAATGAATACAATGAATGAATGAAACAAATGAAGGAATAGAAGGCAATGTGAAATATCTCATGGGAAAAACCACTGACCTGGAAAATAGATCCAGGAGAGAAAATTTAACAATTATTCGACTACCTGAAAGCCATGATCAAAGTAAAAATCTAGAAATCATTCTCCAGGAAGTTCTCAAAGAAAACTGCCCTGATGTTTCAGAACCAGAGGGCAAAATAGAGGTTGAAAGAATTCACTGATCACCTCCTGAAAAAGATCCCAAAAAGAAAACTCCTAGGAATATTATAGCCAGGTTCCAGAATTCCCAGATTAAGGAGAGAATATTACAAGCAGCCAGGAAAAAACAATTTAAATATTGTGGAAACACAATCAATATAACCCAGGATCTGGCAGCTTCTACACTGAGGGATTGAAGGGCTTGGAATATGACATTCCGGACGTCAAAGGAGCTGGGATTAAAACCAAGAGTCACCTACCCAACAAAACTGAGTATCATTTTTCAGGAGAAAATATGGTCATTCAGTGGAATAGAGGACTTTCAAGCATTCTTGCTGGAAAAACCAGAGTTGAATAGAAAATTTGACATTCAGATACAAGATGCAAGAGAAGCATGAGAAGTTAAAAAGGGAAAAGAAATCATAAGGAACTTATCAAAGTTGAACTATTAACATACCTACATGGAAAAACAATAATTGTAACTGATGAAACTTTTCTCAGCAGTTGAAGGGAATAGAAATATATATATATATATATATATATATATATATATATATATATACATATATCTATGTTTATTTATGTGGTTATATGGGCATATGAATACATATGTGAATGTGTGTATATATGTATACAGATATACATAGATAGAGGGCACAGGACCAATATAACAGGAAGGGATGATAGGTGAAATTAAGAGATGAGAGAGGAATATAATGAGAGGAGATGGGGAGAGACAGAATGGGGTAAACTATCTCATATAGAAGAGGCAAGGGAAAATGGTTACAATGGAGGGGAAGAATAGGAAGGCAAAAGGGAATGGGTCAACCTTATTCCCATTGAATTTGGCTTGAGGAGGGAATGAAATACGCACTAAATAGGGTATCTCACCCTCTAGGAGAACAGGGGGAAGGGAATGAGAGGGGGGATGATGGAAGGGAAGGTAGGCTGCAGGGGAGGGAAGTTGGAAGCACCCCTTTTTGAAAAGGGATGGGATCAAAGTAGAGAATAGAACAAGTGGGAGGTGGGATAGGAGGGAGGGAAATATAGTCAGTTTTTTACAATATATCTACTATGTTATTGTTTTGCATTAGCCACACATGTCCAATCTATATTGAACTGCTTATCTTCCCAGTAAGGGTGGGTGACAAAGGACTAAGGGAATTAATCTGGAATTCAAAGTTTTAAAGTCAATATTCAAATATATATACTATTATTAATACCATTTTACATGTAATTGGGAAATAAGATATACAGGCACTGGGGCATAGAGATCCATTGGAAAAGTCGAAAGGATTATGCGAGATAATATGGAAGAGAGCAGATTGGAGGAGGGGATATCCTGTGGGACTGCTATTTTGGTGCAGTGGGTAAGGGAAAAATGGGGATAAAATTTGCAACTCAAAATATGGCAAAAATAAATGATGTAAATCAGAAGTTAATAAAGCATTTGGAAAAAAAAAATAAAGTGGAGTGAACAAATCCAGTTTCTACCCTCTACAAAGGAAGGAATTGGGAGGAGTTTGGTATTCCTGCCAAGTTCCTCTGATAAAGTAATCACAATTATTTTTCCTCTGATCTTATTTTGACCCTTACTCGATGATTTCTCACCCAATGAATTCCATAGCTGTATTAAATCATTTATTTGAGGACAAGCAGTTTCCTTCACAGATTATCCAACTCCCTTTCTCTATAAAGAGGTTTCAAATCTGGTTTTAAGCTCCAATTACTTAACTGTATTTTTTCCTTCCCTTTCTCTTGTATTACACTCTTCAACATTTTGACAAGGGTCAAGTCTCTTCTCATCCACTTCAGATCTCCACTATGTTTTCTCCCATTGAAGCCTTGCTTTTGCTTCTTTTTGGACTAGTTATTTTTTCCTAACAACCTGGAGTACAGCGAGGCATTCTTGAGTCTCTCTCTTCACCAGAAAGGAGATCATGGCACAGATAAAAGTTACTTGGCAATGACAGAAATACACTTATTGCATACTCAATAAAATTCATTGCATAATTTCCCCTATTTTCCACAAAAGATTAAGATTTTCCATCTTGCTTTTTTAAAGCGCCTTATAGTTCCCAAATCATCGTTGTTTTCCTTTTATTCTTTTGTATCCTTCTTAATTTTCATTGATCCTGATCCCTTTTCAAACCAGAAGAAGAATCTAGATAAGGATTCCCAAATTTCACCAATTTCACAAATGCAATATTTGGCCTATTTCCCCCACAAGTCATGAGTTTTTCTTTTCCTTCTCATTCAGCTCAAATCCTTCTCTCTTCTCCCATTGACCCCAATAACCTTGCAATACAGAAACCATACATAGACTTCAGAAGGAGAGTATACAAATACCTCTATTTAATAGATGATCAGCCCACTTTTATGTTACTTTTTCTATTTGTCCTCATTGTTGATACAATATAGATTATTTTTAACCACTATATGTTTCTTTATTGCTCTTAGAGTCACCAGCAATTTTTCTTCTTCAGAGATTGTGTTGTTCCATGAGAATGTGACATATCTATAGGCAGATATACTGTAGATTGGCAATGAACAATATGAATAAGAGATTTTAATATAAGAATGTAAATTTTGGCTTTCAGTAACTGACAGTATAGTACTCACAGCTGAAATATGGCTATGGAAGGGTACATCTTATTCAAAATTAACAGATTATATGAAAGGTGATGTGGTAGCATTGTAAATGTGAAGAAACAAGAGGAGGCAGAAATCATTATGGTACAATGGAAAGAATACAGACTCTGGAGTTAAAGAATATGTGTTCAAATCCTATCTCTCAAATTATCTGCATGATACTGAAGTTGTTTAACTTCCTTGGACCTTGGTTTCTTTATTGGAAAATTAGAGGATTAGAGTAGATGACTTCTGCAATACCTTTTTCTTCTAGATCTGGTCATATGAAGTATGATGGAAAGGGTACAAGGGAGGGTCAGGGAAAAAGAAATAGAAAAATTCATTTATTGAAACACAAAAAAAATTACAATTCATTTTTTCATAATTTATTTTTGCAAGAATGTGTTGATAAATTCTTACAATTTTAACACAGTAGTTGCCTTACAGAAGATGTATTTCAGCACATGATATGAGCATTTCATTATACACTTTAGTAAATAAATTTGTTCCTTATCCAGTATAATCTTTTAACATTCACATACTCCATTATAGAGTTAGTAATTATTGTTATGTGATATATAAAAGTTCAAAAGGTTATAATTTGGGGGATTTTATCTTGAAATAGAAATATATACTTGACGCTACATTGAAGAAATGGTGCTGAGAATGGGTTTTGCAAATTCAAACCCAGGTCTCCTTTCTCCTAGTCTAGTGTTTTCTCCACTATAAGATACTCCCACTCTTTACTTTCTGAAAGGAGACAAAAGTTTATTTTACTGGTGCCAGGAAAACTCAAGCTACCATAGTATCCTTACCTTCCTTTCTTATGGTTGCTTGGCCATACTGCCCATCCAACATGAAGTACATTTTATAGAAAAACAAGAGCAGAGAATGTGGTATAGTAGGAATGATATGTGAATGGAAACCCCCAAAACTGAATCCTGGACCTTGCTTTACTTAGACAAGTAAATTACCTTCTTTGGAGTTTAGTTTCTTCATCAGTAAAATTAAGGAGTTAGATAAAATCATCCTGAAAGTTCACTACAACTTTAAATTTTTGTTTTGTGAGCATGAGATTGTTTTCCGTCATTTCTTTTTATCTTGCCAAGCCAAACCCCAAGTGAAACACTGAAATTGTGAAATCTAACTTTCTCCATCCAAATTCTGCAAATTATCATATAAACACAAAATGAGAGCTTACTTCAAATCTCTTGGAATATGCATATATAACACTGAAAATGTTAATTATAACCTCAATGCCTCCAGAAAGATGATCCTTGTGACTCATTCAAACCAGTCTTCCTTATCATAGGAATATCTAGGTGTCGTTCCTCTTACTTAACAAGAAATTAGAAAAAAATAAGGGAAAAACTGCCAATCATAATTTAGCCCTTAGGAACTAATAGCTAGTGTTGTAAGCAATTGTAAATCACGTTTAGGAGGAGAGGCCATCTGCTTAATTATCTTCCCAGGGTTTTACCTATATCTCAATAAGTTATTAACAAATAATAATTTGCAAAACAAGCTTGGGGTACATGTACATGCACTTGCAAATTAAAAAAAAATCAATTGGTTAACTTATTTTTAAAAAGTCAAACACTTTTAAATGGTTATTTTTGTTAAGGAGGCAGAAACTGAGTGTGGGTATACACACGTGTATGTGTGTGTGTGTGTGCGTGCACATGTACGTGTATGTGTTTTTAACAAAATTACTCTTGAAGCAATGCCCCCTAAATTTTAACCTCAAAGTTTGTCAAAGTCTAGTATCCCTTAACAAGTAACAACTTCCAGAAGACTTTCTATGAGTGATAAATACAAGGCTAAATCTGAAGCTGACCAGCTTGGCCTTAAGAAAGAAAAAATAATAGGAAATAATCTATTTGATATTACGGGGAATCAAAAGTTATAGTTATCTGCCACACCCCCCCAACTGAACACATATGATCAAAATATGTGCCATTATGTGGATCTGGTCTGCACCTATGATTTAATTAATATAGGGAACTCCTGGTATGGAGGTTTTTTATGTTTCCATTAAAAAGCAAACTTGTAACTCATCTACAACTGACAGTTTTAAAGATTTATCATGGTATTGAGAGTTTAAATGACTTGCTTGCAATCATACAGATAGTCTATTATCAGCTAATATTCGATATCAAGTCTTGCCAATTCTAAAGCTGGATTTCTATCTACCTTGTGAAGTTGACTTTTTTATTGACATGTACGTACACACACACAAACACATATACACACAAAGTGTCAATATTTTAGGGAATGAGTGTTTTTATAATGTGTATGTGTGTGCATGTAATTTCAGCTTGGTGTTCTAAGGTTTTATTTGTAACCTGAAAAGATGGATTATCTTATTAGGTCTTCAGAGTGTTCCATTTTCTCCTTGGAAATGCAGTGATTTGTGACAAGAGGCATTTTCATGACAGCAGCAGCAAGAATAACCTGTCTGCCACAGCTTTAAGTCATTGGGGAATTAAATCTGAGAATCCTTCTCTCAGAACAAAGGCCAAAGTCAGATATGGTGAATCAGGATTGCATCTAGGTGGGAGAGCCTCACTTTGATGAAATGTGACACTGAGATGCTAAATGTAAGGATGATTCCAGTTTTGCAAAAAAGTAATGGAGAGAATTGAGTTTCCAATGAAAGCCAATATCCTTCCCTTAGGGTTTCTAGTATGTTTCTTCTCAGGATGCAAACTGATAGGATGCATTAACTTTTATGTCCTGCTGAAACTCACTGAGCAGAAAGAGGTCAGTCTAAGCCTTTTTCTATCAACCCAAAAAATTGTAATATTATTCTTATTATTCACTTGAGTTTCTACATAGTGAAAAGTTAAGCAAAGGCAACAAGCACTCACTGTGTACCAGGAACTCTGCTCTATTCTGGGAATATCCAGACCCCATGTGCCAGGTTCTCTATTAGGGGTTAAGGATATAAGTACAATCAATAAAATCATCCCTATATGCAAGGGGCTTACATTCTAATAGAAGGGACAAGAATATGTATAAATATAGATAAAAATATAAAATGAATTGATCAGTACCCAATCCCTCTTGATTTTAGTGTCTTTCCTCAGTTAATAATTTCCTGTTTCTCCTCTATATAGCTTGCTTTGCATGTATTTGTTGGCATGTTTTCTACCCCATTAGATTGTAAGCTCCTTAAGGTCAGGTACTGTCTTTTGTCTCTTTTTGTATCCCTAGCTCATAGCATGGTGCCTGGCACATAGTAGGCACTAAATAAATGTTTATTGACTGATTATTTCTTCTAGGTTGTATCTGCAATCCCCGAGTCCAGGCCATTTTCTTTTCTGCAAGGTTTTACCTGGACTTGTGGAATTGCTATCTTCTTGGGATTTACTTTTGGTATCTCCCAAACCAAGGTATCTCTAGCACAAAGCAGAGTACCTGGTAAATAGTAGACACTTAATAATACCTTATTAATTGGTTGGTTGGTCGAATACAAATACAAATACAAATTTAAAGCTAAAAGAAGGCGTATTGGGAGTTGGCACCTGGGTTGTTAATTTGTGTCCTTTCAAAATGTCCCTGGGATTTCACTTAGCAAAATGAAAAAGGAGGGTATGAAGTCCAGTTGATAAGATCATTTTCAAAACATAAAAATGTTCCTGATTGCCATGTAAATCAAATCAACTTTAGGTCAGGTGGACCCCGTGACCCTTCCCTAGTTGTTGTTGTTATTTTAATTATAGATATAATTTACATATATAATCTGCCTTTGTTATGTATTCTTACCAGGAGTAAAATTCCTAGTGTCCCTACATTAGTCCTTGGTTGATCCTGAGCAGATGAAAAGATATCAAAATTAAGTTCAACAAAACAAAGTCTCTACTATCATGGATTTTATTATCTAAGAGCAGAATATAACCTATACACAAACACAGAAAATAGAATATACATATAACCATCACAGGAGTTATTATAAAGAGAAATAAAAACAATCGTTTCCATAAACTATCCCCAGGAAAGTGTCTGATGGGCTTCACTGATCAGTGGAAGAGGGAGCCCTTTTGTGTAGTGGTCATTTTTTAAAAAAATCTCATGAGTTCCTCAAGAACAGGTAAAAGCTGGCCATGAAATCCTTGAAGAGGGTGTTAATCCCTTAAAGTTAAGTCAATGTTAGAGCAGGCTATGTGGTGGGGCATATGTGAAGGGAACCTAAGTCTCTAAACCCTTAAGAATGACCCCTAATTTCCTCCCCCTGATTATCATCATCAACATTACTCAAGTTACCCAATTTAGAGAATCATTATCTCATTGACCCTCAAAACAAAATCCATTACAGAGATTAGAAGGAATTGGTGATTGCTTTAGGAAGATGGGCAGAAGGAGATGGTACTGGGAAATATGGATGGGACCCATACAAATTTTGCTGGCCAGAAAGGATTTGGAGGGCATAATGATTTTTGAGAACTCAACGGAATGGGAATTTAATTATCCATGTAGATGCATTGCTTCATGTTGCCAGGTGGTGGGAAGGACAGCTTGCCAGGGTCTACATCAGTCCTGCCATCAGAACCGGAGCAGATGTCAGCTAATTCTGTGGACCCCAAATTGGGACTTGATATGGTGACCACCTGTTCGGATTGTTTGTCATCTGATGTACTTTTCAACAAGCAACAGAATTTTGGTGTTGGCTTGAAAACAAGAGTTAGAACCTTGTGCTTCTGGGTGGTGGTATTATGGGTGTCTTAGAAGGATTATAGAGGCAGCCTGGAGACCCCAGATTACAAAGCTTCTCCTGGTCATTTTTCTGAGGCTACCTATCTTGAATTTGCCACCTAATATGTTACATTGTCTACTTGAATGATCTAACTACTATTTTAATTTCAATCTATATATCTGCCTTTGTTATGTGTTCTTACCAGGAGCAAAATTCCTAGTCTCCCTTCATTAGCTCTTGGTTGATGCTGAGCAGGTGGAAAGACATAAAAATTAAGTTAAACAAACAAAGTCTCAACTATCATGGAATTTATTATCTAAGAGCAGAATATAACCTATATACAAACATAGTAAATAGAATATACTACTGCACTCATGTGCAGCATGCCAGGCAAGGCTTTAACTGTAGGGTTTATTTGGTCTTATGTCCCTTGGTAAAAATGTGCATACACTACCCATCATAACTTTATGGATAGAGTCTTGAGCCACAAGATCTAGAGAGCTGGGAGGGACCACAGAATCACAATCATGGAATTTCAGAGGCCCACTGTGACCATCTAGTCCAATCCACACTTGAAGAAGAATCATCTTGGGGCGACTAGGTGGCACAGTGAATACAGCACCGGCCCTGGAATCAGGAGGACCTGAGTTCAAATCCGACTTCAGACACTTAACACAAAAAAAACTAGCCGTGTGAGCTTGAGCAAGTCACTTAACCCCAATTGCCCTCCAAAAAAAGCAAAAAAAAAAAAAGAATCGTCTCTACAATATATTAAAAATAGGGATCATTCAGCCTATGCTTGGAGGCTGCCAATAAGGGTAAATGGAGCACCTCCCAAGGCTGCCCATTTCACTGTTGGATCATTCACATTGAATGGGAAGTTTCTTCTTGGAAGCCTTGTCTCTTCTAACAGTTGCCCTAGTTCTGTCTTCCATGAGACATTGCCTCATATGCTTCTTTTTATGTGGTGTCTTCTCCCATTAGATTATGAGCTCCTTGTAAGAATAGACTGTCTTTTGCTTGACATATAGTAGGCGATCAAAAAATATTTATTAACTAACTGATTGAATATGCTGCTGGTTACTTGTCCTTACTAAGGTTTCATTTCTTTTTACCAGGTTAAACACCCCTCATTCCTTCAATCAACCTTCATATGCTAGGAAGTCCAGGCCATTCATCGCTCTGCTTATCTTCCTCTAGATTGTCTCCAGCTTATACATATTCTTTCCAAAATGAAGTTCAAAGAATGGAATACATAGCTGCAGATGTAGCTGGACCATGGCAGCAGCCCTAATCAACTCCCTAGTCATAAGATTCCATGAGATTTATTTTTTTTTATTATCATGTTACACTTTTGACTGTTACTGGACTTGGAGTCTACTGAAAAACACCAGATCTTCTTCACAAGAAATGCAATCTATGGGGGTAGCTAGGTGGTGCAGTGAATAGAGCACCGGCCCTGGAATCAGGAGGACCTGAGTTCAAATCCAATCTCAGACAATTAACACAAAAAAGCTACCTGTGTGACCTTTGGCAAGTCACTTAGACCCAATTACCCTACCGTCCCCCCTCCAATAAAAGCAAAAAAAATTTTTTTTGAAAAAAAAAGAAATGCAATATATAGACACCTTCCTATCATGTATTTGGGAAGTTGGTTGTTTGAGTCCAACTATAGGACTTTATCAGTTTACCAACAGTCTTTATTCAATTCTGCATTGTCTATCTTTTAACCCTAGCAGGTTCATAACCACTCAAAAGCAAAGGTAGATCTTGTAACCAAAGGTGTCAGGGCCACCTGAGGATTTGCAACCGGGCTAGTTTGTTCCTGCCCACGGTGATCTCTATCTCCTCCTTCTGTGAGATGGGAAACAGATCTCTTCTAATCTGATTACACTGTGTTAAAGAGGACTGGACAACATATATACTAAGGGTCACTCAAGGGACAAACCAAATAACCATGGTACTGGCACTACGTATACATAAGGAAAGATGAATCTTTCCCCCTCTCCCCTATCATAAGCAAGGGCCTATTGGCATTGGCATTGGCATTGGCTTTGCAACTGAGAGAAAAAATTCTGAAAGGAAAAAAAAATCGAAACCTGAAGGACAGAGGAATTTAATGAAAGGTTTGCTTTAACCTTCATATTATAAGACTGGCTTCAGAAAGGCAAAATGTAAGCACAAAATCACAAAATTTAAGAGCTAGAAAGGACCTCAGTGGCCTTTTGGTCTAACCAATATCTGAGCGAGAATCTACTTTAGAACATCCCTAGTCTTTGTTTGAAGACCTTTAATGACAGGGAGCCAACTACTTTCAAAAGCAGCTGATTCCACTTTTAAGTTAATTCTTTTTAATTTTTTTCACTTTTTTTGTATTTATTTAGTATTTTATTTTTCCCCAGTTATCTATAAAGACAATTTTTAATATTTGTTTTTTTAAACTTTGTTTCAAATTTTCTCCCTTCCTCCCTCCCCACCCTCTTAAAGTTAATTCTAAGTTTATTAGTTAGATAGTTGGTTAGTTCTAAGAGATAGGACACTTTTTATATTAAACCTAAATTTGCCTCTGGGCAGGTCTAACTCAGTACAATCCAGTAATTCAAGCTTAGGTTTAGAACATCATGAGATACTTTATAGACCATAAAATGTAATAAAAATAACTTAACTTATTAAAAATGATACAATTCTCATTTAAACTCAAATAAAACACTTCTCTAACTTGGGTCAACAATGCTAGAAGAGAAAAGGATAATGATGGCAATGAGAATTCCACTCAAATCTCCCCAATTCCCCAGGCTTCTTATGTCTCAGATGACAATGAAAGTAGATGACTTCCCTGCCCCTTTAAGGCGCTAGTCCAGCCTCCATAAAAGAGGTATTATTCCTACTCGTACCTTACACCCATTCCTCCTGTTTCTACACTTTAGGACACAGTGAACAAGTCCAGTCCTACCTCCAGTGATTCAAAGTTGGAAAGACAAATTTTAGACTTGGAAAAAAATCCTTTTGAATAATTAGATATATGAAAATAGAAAAGGCAGCCTTGGGAGCTCAAGAGCTCCCCCTTTCTGTAGTTCTTCAAGAAAAGGTCGAGTGACTAATTTTGAGTACTTTGAATGGGGGATTCTTTTTTATGTGTGAATTGGATTAGATGGCCCCTCAGGTTCATTGTAACTAGGAGACTCCATGATTCTGTGTTCTTGTCTGAATGACTCACTGGGCCAAAACCAAGGGGAAGATTTGCTTTATTTCCTGGGGAAAACTGACTGCCTTTGGGCAATTTTCAGGACAGGCTCTGTTTCTTGTTCACAAAGACCTCATGACAGACAGCTTCAGGGCCCTGGGCTCTAAGGATATAGCCCTGAAGGAGGGTAACAGGCTGCATTGGGAACACAGGTTACTGGCACCTCTGAATGAATGAATAAATAAAGGCCCACATTCCACTTTGAACCTCAGAGGATAACACATTCAAGGTTTTCTATCACAGTTTATTCCTTTCAGAGCTATTGATGAGTCAAGTACACAGTGTCAAATCCTGCTAAAACCTTCACTGGCAGCCAAAACATAAATGACAATTTTATGCAGAAGGGAAGGGCCACATTATGTAACTATTATGCAGCTCAAGATTTTTGCTTCCAAATGAATCTGTGGCTACCTCTATCTACATGAAATGAGGCCACGCTGCTTATACAGTAAATTAAAGGCAAATTGAGCAGATGATGGTGTATAAAATAAGACACGTGTGGCTTTTAGAGCTGTTGACTCGGTGCTAAATGAGTTTCATTCCAATTCAAACTGAGTATTTGTGTAACGTGTGGGTTCATTCCTTTCAACATTACAATGGAAACCCACACTCTTTAAAAGAGAGTCAACATTCGTGATGAGCAGTTGTTTAGTTGGGTCCTGTGATTTCACTTGTATGCATAATGTTTTATTGTTTAGGCTTGCTGAGGGGAAAAACCCTCTCTTGCTTAAGTTATTTCTGGGTATCACATTAGTTTAAAGTATTCCAAAATAAAGGCCTTGAAAAGCACATCCTGCAATGTCTGGCTCTTGTGGACAGCCCTAAATGAAGGTCTGGCTTCTTGCAGGATACTCTTCTGTAGTGTTATACATTTATATTGTTCTTAAACTATTGCATCGTTTTCCTCTTCATGGGATAGTTTGGTTGCTCTATATTAATTTAATTAGTTACTTATTTCTAACAGCTGAAGAATAAATAAAAGTGATCTATGCCCACATGACAACCTTTCTTCCTCTGCTTTTCTCTTTTCCATTCTCAACCTTTAGTCTTATGGTAAACACTTGTAGAAGTAATGATTTAAGGCTCACAGGGAGCTACTTTTTTTCTAAAAGAAGAACAAAACTAAAAGAAGAAGAAAAATAAATCTGTCATCCGGGGTCAGTAACGCCTGAAGTTCCAAAGAGCAGAGATTCATCTTTTGGGTTAAACAATATTTTTTTTTCTTTTAATCCAAGAAAACAGTTTACTCAAGAATGGGATGTCTTCATGAAAGCTGAAGGTGACAAAATAGCAAATCTCAAGAGTCAGAAGAACTATTCCCTACTTAACACATTTTAAAGATAGGCATCCTCTTGATAACCACCCCTGTTAGCCCTCTCCAGTCTTCTCTCCTTGAACTTGGACAGCTAGGTAGGTTAGTTAGCACCAGAGTCAGGAAGATCTGAATTCAAATACAGCCTCAGACACTTACTCTGTGACCCTGGGGAAGTCATTTAAACTGTTTGCCTCATTTTCCTCATCTATAAAATGGGGATAATAATAGCACCTACCTCCTAGGGTTGCTATGTGGTATTACCTCCAAATGAGGTAATAATTGTAAAGCACTTAGCATAGTACCTGGCCCATAGTAAGCATTGTATATATTCACTATTGTTATCATTATTATTCTTTTTTTTTGAGGGGGAAGGCAAGGCAATTGAGGTTAAATGACTCGACCAAGGTCACACAGCTAGTAAATGTCAACTGTCTGAGATAGGATTTGGACTCAGGTTCTCCTGACTCCAGTGTTGGTGCTCTGTTCACTGTACCACCTAGCCGCCCCATCGTTATTAGTCTTAAGCAGTTCCAGTTCCTGGATTCCTTTGGGAAGCAGTAATTGGCAATTTTAATATATAATGATCCCCTTAAAGTGAGGACTGAGTAATACGGATTGAGTCCTGGTTGACCCCTATGCATCTACTAATGTCTATCGTACAGACGGGCATTGCTAGAGTCCAGCAGAAGGGTGAAGAAAAGAGATCTCAGTAGTGGTAGCACCCACAGCAACAGTCTGACCCTGGCACAGGGTGTCCGTCAGAGCACCCACTGTAAGGCTCAGGTCTCGGCAAACGAAGGAAGGGCTATAGTCTTGGCAATGCTAAGACCTAGAGTAGAAGGGTAGAGGCACATAGAGATAGGCTCCAGGACTGAGAGCACCGGAGACAGTGCCCCCATCAAAACATGGAGGATAAGAGCAGTGAGTCAGTACTTAGGTACCAGGTAATGCTCTGCCCTGGCAAAGTGGGGCAAGGAGGTCACAGCAATGGGAGCTGTGCTGATACGTCAGGGAGGAGGGGCAGCAAAGACTCCAGCCTCAGGAATCGGCATTGAGTGGGTCCCAGTGGCAAGAGCTAGTGTAGTAGAGAGTATATGGGCCACAACAGCAGCATAGTAACTTAGTAGGCAGTGGCTTAGGCCCTAGTGGTAGCAGAGTGGGCACTAGCATAGACAGTGGCAAAAACCAGTCAAGAATATTGTTGATTAGAATCTGAAACTGATGAGGCCTTTTCATTGTGTCACTAATTTAGTAACCAGTGGTCACTGGATAAGTCCTCCTCAGTGTAAGTTAAAATTATGGTAAACTGAGGCACAAAGTTCTGAGCATGATCAATTTATTGGCAAAGTGCAAATTTGCTAATAAATAGGATCTCAGCTTCTTCAGCAAATTGAAGGGGAATAACTTTTATAAGAAATAATAGGACTTTGTAGGCAGGGAACAAGGGATGATTGGTTAAAAGAGCTTGACATCATGAATGGAGACGTCAGTACGTCTGAGGCATGGGGGACAATATGGTACATTAGAAATTGGGAATGAGGGGTTAGCAACAAATCCCTCCTTACCTGCTATGACTAAGAAATGTTCATTGTTTGAGTCCACCTGCAAGGCTAGATTCCTTTGAATAACAAATCAGACATCCTTGAAGGATAACTTAGTGTCAAGATACCGGGTCAGATTCATGGTGTCCACCCAGATGCTTCAAGGATAGCAACTTTCTCGAGACAAGGATAGAATAGTGATCAGCAGACCTAGATTTCTAAACTTAACTCATTTAATCCAGCTGAATTTCTGAACTAAGTTTAGAGACAAAGAACCATGAATGACTCAGGGCATTACAGGACAAAGTCAACGAATTGTAAAGAGATTCAATTAAAAGATGATACAAAACCAATCTGAACATTTCTCCAGGGAATGACTTGGAGGACTGAATGGCATTTATTGGGAGGTGATATGCTTTCAGCTGGTTGAGGAGATAGTTAAAACTATCTATCCAGCTCTTGTAGAAGAAGGGGATAAGCTACTCAGAGAAAGCCTGTAAAGAAGTAAAGATTTAATATTTATTCTTCTCCTCCACCACGGGTTCCTAGACCTGTAAATACTAAGCAGATGGTGGTATAGGGTGACTCTTGGCACAGACCTTAGCACTGGGATAGTTGCCTTACTAAAAATGGCCTTCACCTGTGATAAGGATAGGGGACCTGAAGGAAGTATCATCACCAACATATTTATATTCTCAATACTGTTCCTACTCACCATCACCATTATACAATGAGATAGATACCCATGTGAATTGCTAAGATTTGGTATCACTTACTATATGGACCAAATCATTAAGATCTGGAATTTGGTCTTTCTGATGGGAGGAAGTAAGCCTGGGATTTCTGGTCTTCATTCTTCCATATTCAGTAACTTCTTCAAGGGACTTTTGAACTGCTTATTGTCTTTTGTTCTAGTGTTGACTATGTAACACACCTCAAGCAATTTAAGTGGTGGAAGGTTTTCAATAAGATCTTTAGGATTTTACCATCATGGGGCATGGTGTGGTGGGGATAATATCCTAATCCACCCCCATCCCTCCTCCCATCCCTACCCTCACCACAGGCAGGTTAGACTGGTTTTTCCTTAGAAGATACTGAAACATTTCATGGTTAAAAGGAAGAAGTTTTGGACCACGGACATGGGTTATGATGGCAAGTACAAAAACAACTGGGGAATAAGGGGCTAGGTCTTTTTCCTTAGACTTCACACCATCAGTGTGACCAACATAGTCTTAGGAAATCAGTACTCCACTGAAACAACCATACATTAAGTGATTATCCCATCCCTACTCTAAATATCCTTCCACTTCTATGGCTAAATAAACTTCCTTTTGTTCATTGTTAGATAGACTAGAAGTATAATCATAATTCTGAAATTGAACAACATGACCCACCTGGTCAGCCCTAGCCCCCAACCCCCAATATACAGCAAGATGTGTCATTTATATATAAGAATTACCTCTGCTAAGTAATAACCATATGGAGGCTGGAACTATATTTTTATAGAACCATGGAGTGCTAGAAGATCTTAAAAATATTCAAGCCTGACTCACTAATTTTACTAATAAGGAAAATGAGACTCACCAGATTCAAAGAACTTAAGGTTATACATTATGTTAACTCTCAAATACTCAATATATTTAAAATAACGAAAGGCTTGGAGCCCAGAAAGCTGCTACAATAATCTAGGTGAGATGTGATAAAGTCCTGAACTAAGATGGTAAATTTGGGAGTAAAGAGAAGGGGGCTGATGTGTTAGATGGCAGGAAGATTTAAAAAAAAATATAGCAAGATTTGGTCACTGTGGTTGGACATGTGGAGTAAGGAAGAGAAAAGAACAGAGCATAACCATAAATTTGGGAGACTAGCAGGGTGGAGGTGACTTTAACCAAAATGGTGAAGTTTGGAAAGCTGAGGGTTTAGAGGAAGAGATGATAATGTTCTCACTCAGAAGCCCATATTTAAAGATCCTGGTGGTCTTTAATAGCTTCTTGTGAGTTGGACTTATTTCTGGCTACCATCACCCTTTAAGAATTTGTCTCCTGCTCACAAAGGAGAGGTGCTTCCTCTCTGGCTATGGACCCTTGAGCACATGACTTTAGAACTCTATGCCTCAGTTTATAAACCTTGTCTATATGCCTACTTTTCTACATTTCTGCAGAGGTATTCTTAATCCTCATTAAAAAAAGCTAAAGTAAGTACTGTACAAACAACACGTCAGAGACTAACTAAGAATGTCTCTTGGAACAATAGCAATTTTAACTACATTTTATAAAAAGACACCTTTTAATTTTGAAAATCTTTTCTTTTTTATATCAGCCTTTATTTTCACAGATCTGCTTGCCTTTCCCACAGTGTTGGGTGACAGAATCCTATTTAAATTATCCTACCTATGATTTGTACAAATTTGACAAGGTTCTTCTGTTTATCTTATTGTTACTTGTTTTTTTTGGAGGTAGAAAGATGTACAAAACAGTTGTATGACAATAAGTCCCTCTAAAAGTAACATATGCTTCTGGGTCAAGAAATCAATGACAATAAAGGTGGGGTAGGAATGTTTAGAGACACTATTCTTCTGTGAGTTAGAAATATCAACAGGATGAAAAAGCCCTTTTTCCACAAGAGAGACATGTGATCAACCAGCCTGACAGCCATTCTCACTCACTAATCTGGCCTTTTCCTATGGAAGCCACCTGTTTTGAAGAAATGCAAACCATATTCATTGCTGGGCTAGTGTAGGTAGAAAATACTCCAACCAGCCTGAAGTTCAGCCTTCAGAGGACCTGCCTTCATAAAGTATGGAACCTGATGATAAACTTGGAAAGAGGAAAACAAGTTCCAGTTCTGTTGTCTCAAGCAGGACACTTGGGTAATCCCAGTAATCCCCAGGAGAGCTTGAAAGAAATAGCTTGTCTTCCAGAGGAATGGGATTTAAAATGTTTATTCTACCTATTGAATTTTTGGTAGCCCAAAGCAGACAGTTACATTTCAATTCTATTTCCACAATATTTCTTACATTCATTCTCTCTTTCTACTCCCATGCCCTTGCTACCTTGTACTTAGACTATCATAATAGCTTCCTCGCTGGTCTTTCTTGCTCCTTCACCCCACACTTAGTGTCTCCCCTGTATGATCACAGAATTTTAGAGTAGGATCCTCAGTGGACAGCTAGTTCAACTCATAACTGATTAAGAACACCTTCTACAAAATATAATGCAAATAGTCACCAAATCTCTGTTTAGTATCTCCAGTGAGAGGGAACCTCTTACCTTCCAAGGCAATTCTTTCTAATTCCACATGGTTTGAATTCTTAGCAATTTTTTTTCTTTATATCAAGCCTAAATTTGCCTATTTTCCACATCCACCCATTTTTCCAAGTTGTGCCCTCTAGGGTCATGATCTTAAAGCCATTACGGTTGTCCTTCTCTAGATGACCCAGGTTAGCAATACCTTTCCTAAACATTGACATCAAAACTGAACCCTAAATATGACTGTAATTATAATCTGAACAGGGCAAAAACACTAGATTATGAGCTCTTCTGGGACATATGCTTCTCTTAATGCAGCATAAAATCTACATGTAATAAATTCAAAATAATCAACAGAGGAAAGGAACTAGAATGAAAATGGATTATAAAGTACATAATAAATATAGGATTATCATTCCTGTAGAAGATGGGACTTTTTAGCTGGCACTTGCAAGAAGCCAGAAGGTAGAAACGAGGAGAAAGAGCATTCCAGAAATGGAGAAGAGAGAAAATGCTTGAGGCTAAGAGACAGAGTATCCTGAGTGTTTACACAGTGCCTGGCACACAATAGGATCTTAAGAAATACTTTCTGACTGACATTTGTTTCTATAAAATTTCATCGTTAGACCTGGACAAGTGTTCTAACCTTTTGAGATCTACTTTACAAAGTATGGCCATATAGTAATGTAACTAATTCCACCAATCACTAACCATCCCCCAACCATCCCCCAAAATGTCTTTATAGTTCAACGGTGACTTAGAAACCTATTAAACTAGATTTTTGCAATTCTGTAGTGAATTTGAGTTGATGTTCATCATAGCATTGATCCACTGTGAGTGGATCAAAGAAATTTTAATTCCACATGTTTCAATGCTAAATGCATTTCATTGAATTCTAGTTCTTTGAAAACTGGTAAGTCCAGGTGTGTTCCTCATTGTGCTCTTATTTAAGAAAAACATTACTTTCTGTAAGCATTTACTACATCCAACAGTCTGTTTTGATGACTATTTTAGAGGCAGAACACTTTAAGAAGAGAGATTACATTTTCTCTTTGCCTATATACAGTCTAAGGCATCTTAAACAGTGTAAAGGATAGAGTAAGTGGCTCAGGAAATGTTGGCTGACCATGGTATCTATTTTGAAAGGAATTTTGTCAGTGGGGAATATAGAATGTTTCTTATCAAATCTTGTGATTCAGTATCACCATTTGTCATAGAACAATCATTCTTGAAAAGTAATCATTGAAATGTCACTGTGATAATGTAAAGCAGAGGAAACTCTCTGTAAAAGTTTAACTCAATAGTTATATGGAACAAAAGGAAGTACTACTTTTGATCAAGTATCCAAGGAAAAAACAGTTTTATAATATAGCATTAGGTTCAAGTTTAGGATTCTACTTCATGATCATTGTTTTAAAACTGGAAGGAATCTCAGAAGTCATCCAGTTTAACCTTCTAATTTTTCAAAGGAGGAAAGTGAGGTCCAGAAGAATTAAATCAACTCACCATGGTCATAGCTAGTGAATGGTCAAGATAGGATTCAAACATAGGTCCACTGACTGAAAATCCAGGGATAAATTCATTTTATTGTGGTCATTGTCTATGTCATTTCTTTTATTCTTTTTTTTAAAATTTAAATTGTATTTATTTATTTGAAGCACAGACTCTGTGTGTGTGTATGTGGTGTGTATGTGTGTGTATTTCAAACTCTCTCCCTTCTCCTCACCCCTCCCTCATCCCATAAGACAAAAAAAAAGAGACTAAACCTATTACACCTATTAATAGTCATGAAAAATACATTTCTACATTGTTGTTGCTTAGTTGTTGTCATGCCCAACTGTTTGTGACTCCTTTGGGGGTCTGCTTTGCAAAGATACTGCAATGATTTGCCATTTTCTCCTCCAGATAGGGTTAAGTGACTTGCCTGGGTTCACACAGCTACTAAGTGTCTCAATGCATGACAATGAGTATTCCTGATACCAAGCCCAGTACTCTATCTACTTAGACAACTACTTGCCCCTTACACCCATACACACACACACACACACACACACTCACACACACACTCACACACACCAGAGAAAAGAAAGAGAAAAATACTCTTCAATCTCCATTCTGAGTCTCAGTTTTCTATCTGGAGATGTATATAGCTCACTTCCTCCTTTTGATGAAGTCATAGGTCAGTCTTCCCACCCTTTTCTTTGTTTCGTTTACTTGTCCTTGAGTATGCCTAGATAGGTTTAGAGCTCACTCATTTTCACCCTCCCCTTCAAAGATGAGTATGACTGAATATGTACAGCCTTTCTTGTTCTCATACGGAGAAAGAGTAAATGCCAGTCATTGTGTTCTAGACTAGATTGGCCTCAGAGTTAGTTCTTGAGGTAGGTAACCTTGGAAGAACTGACCTGAGAGTTTGGAGAAGTAATATCGCTACCTGTGTGTAAGTGTTTTAAACAATGATGAGTTGCATTATGTTATACTCAAAATGTTTTCAATTGACTAAGGGAGTTTTAGGTCTTTAAAAAGAAATTGCTATGGGCCCCAGTCAGGTTGACTGACAGTTAAGATTCTCCAGCATATGTGGAAGGGAATAAACAATTCCCAGTGTATCTAAAATTTACCTATTGCAGGAAGGCAGGTGGTAGCTAGATGACTCTTGTGATAGAGCCCATCAATCAGATCCTGTGCTAGGCAAAAAAGATATGGCATGAAACATCATTTCTGAATGTCAGAGCTTCAAGGGACTTTATAGATCATCTGGCCCAAACTACCCATTCAACCCCACTCATTTCACAGATTAAACAAATATTGGGGCCAAGGGAAATGAAATGACTTGTTCAAAGTCAAAACAAAGTAGTTACAAAGCTAGAAAAAGTGTTCTTTTCATGACAACAGGGATTTATAACCTTTCTTGTATTGTGAACCTCTTTTAACAATCTAGCAGTCTATGGACCCACTTCTCAGATTCATGTTTTTTAAATGCATAGAATTAAGTAGAAATTTGGCTTATAAAAACTATAATAAGTTGACATATAATAAAACAGAAACTGGTTCAAAAGAAGCCAATTATGTGGAAATAGTTATTGAATGTATTAAAAAATAAGCAAATTTGAAGACCTTAGGTTAAGACTCCCTTAGGTTAACAACAGATATTTGCTGCTTAAATGGGGAAAGACAAATAAAGATATCCTAATTCATCATTTGTGGTGAAAATTTAGAGACAAATTAAGTACCCCAGTTTGCTAATTGGAAGGCTTTAGTTCCTAATGAACATCACTTACCTGTGACACTTCTCACTTCTGGTATTAAGAAACTAAAATAAAACCCATCAGGTTCATGTGCATAAGCATTAGCATCAATGTATGAGTCCATACACAATGGGCAAGGTAAAAAGAGACTATTAACTCTAAGGACAATAGAAATGATAAAAGAAAGAAATAATTGAAAGTAGTCAGAGGCATTTGAAAATTTCAACATAAGTTGTTTCCCCCCACCCCTTTTATTCCTTCTTTAAATTGGTATCTTGTATCCTATGACATTTTTATACCTTAACAACTTTTAAAATTGGCAGTATTTTGTCAAATGTTTTAGCCAGCATTTTTGTTTTTTAACAAAAGGTCTATGATGAGTATATGTTTCAAGGCTCCCTGCAATTAGAATTTAGAGAGACCTTTTAAACCTGAGGATTACATTCCAAGGATACTATCTCATCCCTATGGGTTCTTCCTCATTCTCAAGGGAAAGAAAGTGTTAGAACCATACTTGCAGACTAGTAAGACAAATCTAGGACTAATTCTCATCAGTTATTGTTCTCTTTAATAACTTTATTGACTTGGAAAAGACCCTCTGACTCCTTCCTGCCATCCATAAACAGATAAAGATTAGCAAGACTCCACCACCAGTATCTAGTCACATAAGAATACAGAAAGCAGGGGAAGAGCCAAAATGGTGGAGTAGAAGCAGGAAATTCCATGAACTCCTGCCACAACCACCTCCAATACCTATAAAATATGACTCTAAACGAATTTTAGAGCTACAGAACTCACGAAGTGACAGAGAGAAACAAATCTCCCGCTGAAGCCAGCCTGGCAGGCCTACAGGAAGGGTTTACCGCACACCAAGCTGGGAACTGAGCACAGTACCATGTATGCCATGCCAAGCCCGGGGCAGCCCCACCCACTGGCCCAGACCTGCCAGAGAAGACATCAGGAGAATGACTCAGTACAAGCTGTGGCAGTTTCCAGACTTCTCAACCCACAAACACCAAAGAGAAAGCAAAAGGTCACTGGGGAACTCTGTTGGAACTGGGTGACTGAAGAGTACAGTCTGGCCCCTGCCCCCCTGGGTGAGAGATGGCAGAGACACAGGGGCTGCAGTTGCTGCCATGTGGCTGCCTCTGGATATCCTGCACTGCAGATCTTAGGAGAACCAAGCGACCATTCAGAGGGTAATTACTCTTGATTTGACCTGCTTGAATCTGGGTCACTGTCTTGGGTGGTGGTCCTGGGGTGAGAAACACCAGTGTGCCAGAGCTTGTGGTGGCTGTAGAGCAGGTGCCCTGCTCAGACAACTAACAACATTAGCAAAAACCCCAGCTATCTGATAAAAAGCTCTCCACTCTGGAAGCAGAATTCTACCATGGCAAAGAGCTCAAAAGTCAAGTAATTGGTTGGCAAGATGAGCAAGCAAAGGAAGCACAATCAGACCACAGAATCCTTTTCAGGGGACAAAAATGATCAAAACATGGAACCAGAAGAAGTCAACAAAGACAAAACTTCTGCATAAAAACCTTCCAAGAAAAATATGAATTTGTTAACAGGCCATGAAGGAGCTCAAGAAGGATTTTGAAAATCAAGTAAGAGAAGTGGAGGAAAAATTGGAAAGATAAATGAGATTGATGCAAGAAAATCATGAAAAGAGAGTCAACAGCTTGCTAAAGGAGACCTAAAAAATACTAAAGAAAATAACACCTTAAATAATACACTAACTCAAATGGCAAAAGAGGCCCAAATAGCCAATGAGGAGAAGAATGCCTTAAAAAGCCAAATTACCCAGATGGAAAAGGAATTTCAAAAAATCACTGAAGAGAATAATTCCTTCAAAATTAGATTGGAGCAAATGGAAGCTAATGACTTTATGAGAAATAAAGATACCACAAAACAAAGCCAAACAAATGAAAGAATAGAAGGCAATGTGAAATATCTCACTGGAAAAACCACTGACCTGGAAAATAGATCCAGGAGAGATAATTTAAAAATTATTGGACTACCTAAAAACCATGATCAAAAAAAGGAACCTAGAAATCATCCTTCAAGAAATTCTCAAGGAAAATTGCCCTGATATTTTAGAAACAGAGCACTAAGTAAAAATTGAAAGAATTCACCAATCATCCCTTGAAAAAGATCCCAAAAAGAAAACTCCTAGGAATATTATAGCCAAATTCCAGAGTTCCTAGGTCAAGGAGAAAATATTACAAGCAGCCTAGAAGAAACAATTTCATTACTGTGGAAACATAACAGGATAACACAAGATCTAGCAGCTTCTATGTGAAGGGATCAATGGGCTCAGAATATGATATTCCAGAGGTCAAAGGAACTAGGATTAAAACCAAGAATCACCTACCTAGCAAAACTGATTATAATGCTTCAGGGGAAAATATGGCCATTCAATTAAATAGTGGACTTTTAAGCATTCTTGATGAAAAAAACAGATCTGAAAAGAAAATTTAACTTTTAAATGCAATAAGCAGAGAAGCATGAGAAGGTAAATAAGAAAAAGAAAACATAAGGAACTTATTAAAGTTGAACTATTTACATTCCTACATGGAAAAATGATCATTGTAATTCATGAGACTTTTGTCAGTGTAAGGATAGTTGAAGGGAATATATATATATATATATATATATATATTTATGTATACATACATATACATGTTTATATAGGAGGATGTATGTATATAAATACATATGTGAGTGTGTGTATATATGTATACATGTATACATAGACAGAGGGCACAGAATCAGTTCAATAGGAAGGAATGATATCTAAAAAGTAAAATTAAGAGGTGAGAGAGGAATATCATGGGAGAAGGGAATAGGGAAAGATAAATTAGGGTAAATTATCTCACATAAAAGAGGCAAGAGAAAACTGTTACAATGGAGGAGAAGAGCAGGGAGGTAAAAGTGAATGGGTCAACCATACTGTCATTGAATTTGGCTTAAGGAGGGAATAACATCCACACTCATTTGAGTATCTTGCCCTACAGGACAGTAGGAGGGAAGGAGATAAGAGGCGGGATGATCGAAGCGAGGGCAGATTTGGGGGAGAGGGTAGTTAGGTAGGGGTCAAAGGGTGGATATAGGAATTAACTCCATGAGACATGATTCCTATTTTGATAAGCTTATATAGAGCAGCAGACCCAAGGTAGGTGGTGATTTCTCATTTCATCTCTTTCTTTTGAAAAGGGACAGGATAGTGTGGGGCAGGATAAGATGGAGGGAAATATAGTTAGTCTTTCACAATACATCTACTATGGAAGCATTTTGCATAACTACACATGTGCAACCTATATTGAATTGCTTATTTTCCCAGTGAGGGTGGGTGAGGAGGGAAGAAGGGAAAGAATCTGGCAATCAAAGTTTTAAAAATGTTGTTAATGTTAAAAAGAATTGTTTTTTTTACATTCATCTGGGAAATAAGATATACAGGCACTGGGGTACAGAAATCCATCTTGCCTTACTAGAAAATTATAGGGGGAATGGGGGAGGATATAAGAGAGAGCCTATAGGGGAAAGGGTATTTAGTAGGCTCACTGTTTTGGGGTGGGGGTAGGGGAAAGACAGGGAGAAAATTTGTAACTCAAAATCTGTGGAAATGAATGTTGAAAACTAAAAATAAACAAATTTTAAAAAGGATACACCAAAAGAATACAGAAAGCAAACTCCTAACTCAGAGAATAACATAGCCTCAGATACAAGGAATCAATGGGTATAATATTAGATGTCTCAGAGACATAATTTTCTGAGGTGCCAAGTTCTATATGAGCCTTTCTTGATTGATAAGCACATAGTGGCCTTGCTCTGTTGTGCTTTCTCAACATATTGGGAAGAAACTTGTGATATCTACCTAATCCATTTTTAAATTCCTGTTTGATACAGTCCTAGTCTAACTTTCTGGGCAAAGAGACAATATAATGAACTGAATGGATTAAATTGTGCCACCTGGGAACTCATACACAGCAATCATTTGGCCATGGCCGAAATACAAACGTACACAAAAGGGTAAGTCAGTGAAAACTTTACCCTGTTCTCTATCCTTTCTGGAAGTGAACTCCTCAACTTGGTCTTGTCTTCCTTACAAGCAGCTCTCCTGTTGTAGTGAACTACTTGTAATTTCAACACCAGAGTTTTGGTCTCTTCATCTCTTTGGTACCCATACCTTCCTCAGCCCCTCCTTAGTTTCTCTTTATACTTACAGAGCTATATACTTCCTTTCCCTTCTCTGTTTAACATCTTACTTCATTGACACCCTCCTGGGCTACAGACTCATTTCCCTGAGTTCAAATATGGACTCAGACACTTGTTGTGTGACCCTGGGCAACTCATTTTATCCTGTTTGACTCAGTTTCATCAGCTGTAAAATGTTCTAGAAAAGTAAATGGCAAACTACTCCAGTATTTTTACTAAGAAAACCTGAAATGGGGTCAGGGAGAGTCAGACATAACTCAAAACAAGTAACCAAAAACAATAGTTAACAACATTTTTATCTTATAGAAACTGGCTTTGAAGCTACAGTGAAACAAAAAGTAAAGTAAACCCTGCAGGGGGATGGGGAGGGGAGAGAGACAGAGACAGACAGACAGACACAGAGAGAGAGAGAGACAGAGACAGAGACAGAAAAGAGAGACAGAGAGAGAGAGAGAGACAGAAAAGAGAGACAGAGAGAGAGAGACAGAAAAGAGAGACAGAGAGAGAGAGAGAGAGAGACAGAGAGAGAGAGAGAGAGAGACAGAGACAGAGACAGAGAAAGAAAAGAGAGACACAGAGAGAGAGAGACAGAAAAGAGAGACAGAGAGAGAGAGACAGAAAAGAGAGACAGAGAGAGAGAGAGAGAGAGACAGACAGAGAGAGAGA